>NW_024037076.1:3442126-3496305 GCF_015706575.1 Patiria miniata | reverse complement strand
TCCCGTAGACCCAATTCTTGTAGAGAAAATGGGACATAAGCAAGAATATTTTGCCCGACTTTGTTTCTGTGCGTATATTGCCATAGAGTAGACTGTCAGCGGGCTTCAGTCCGTGGTGTTGTTTTACTTCCTATATCTCGTTTTGACGGTGTCATGTTATGAAAATTCCTGATTTTTTTGACATGTATGGAAAGCTAGTTAGTCAGCTACACGTCCAACAAGTTTGAATCCGTAGACCCAATTCTTGTGGAGAAAATGGGACATAAGCAAGAATATTTTGCCCGAGTTTGTTTCTGTGCGTATATTGCCATAGAGTAGACTGTCAGCGGTCTTCAGTCCGTGGTGTTGTTTACTTCCTATATCTCGTTTTGACGGTATCATGTTATGAAAATTCCTGATTGTTTTGACATGTATGGAAGCTAGTTAGTCAGGCTACAACGTCCAACAAGTTTGAATCCGTAGACCCAATTCTTGTGGAGAAAATGGGACATAAGCAAGAATATTTTGCCCGACTTTGTTTCTGTGCGTATATTGCCATAGAGTAGACTGTCAGCGGGCTTCAGTCCGTGTTGTTTTTACTTCCTATATCTCGTTTTGACGGTATCATGTTATGAAAAATTCCTGATTGTTTTGACATGTATGGAAAGCTAGTTAGTCAGGCTACAACGTCCAACAAGTTTGAATCCCGTAGACCCAATTCTTGTGGAGAAAATGGGACATAAGCAAGAATATTTTTGCCGAGTTTGTTTCTGTGCGTATATTGCCATAGAGTAGACTGTCAGCGGGCTTCAGTCCGTGGTGTTGTTTACTTCCTATATCTCGTTTTGACGGTATCATGTTATATAAAATTCCTGATTGTTTTGACATGTATGGAAAGCTAGTTAGTCAGGCTACAACGTCCAACAAGTTTGAAATCCCGTAGACCCAATTCTTGTGGAGAAAATGGACATAAGCAAGAATATTTTGCCCGAGTTTGTTTCTGTGCGTATATTGCCATAGAGTAGACTGTCAGCGGGCTTCAGTCCGTGGTGTTGTTTACTTCCTATATCTCGTTTTGACGGTATCATGTTATGAAAATTCCTGATTGTTTTTGACATGTATGGAAAGCTAGTTAGTCAGGCTACAACGTCCAACAAGTTTGAATCCCGTAGACCCAATTCTTGTGGAGAAATGGGACATAAGCAAGAATATTTTGCCCGAGTTTGTTTTCTGTGCGTATATTGCCATAGAGTAGACTGTCAGCGGCTTCAGTCCGTGGTGTTGTTTACTTCCTATATCTCGTTTTGACGGTATCATGTTATGAAAATTCCTGATTGTTTTGACATGTATGGAAAGCTAGTTAGTCAGGCTACAACGTCCAACAAGTTTGAATCCCGTAGACCCATTCTTGTGGAGAAAATGGGACATAAGCAGAAGATATTTTGCCCGAGTTTTGTTTCTGTGCGTATATTGCCATAGAGTAGACTGTCAGCGGGCTTCAGTCCGTGGTGTTGTTTACTTCCTATATCTCGTTTTGACGGTATCATGTTATGAAAAATTCCTGATTGTTTTGACATGTATGGAAAGCTAGTTAGTCAGGCTACACGTCCAACAAGTTTGAATCCGTAGACCCAATTCTTGTGGAGAAAATGGGACATAAGCAAGAATATTTTTTGCCCGACTTTGTTTCTGTGCGTATATTGCCATAGAGTAGACTGTCAGCGGGCTTCAGTCCGTGTGTTGTTTTACTTCCTATATCTCGTTTTGACGGTATCATGTTATGAAAAATTCCTGATTGTTTTGACATGTATGGAAGCTAGTTAGTCAGGCTACAACGTCCAACAAGTTTGAAATCCGTAGACCCAATACTTGTGGAGAAATGGGACATAAGCAAGAATATTTTGCCCGACTTTGTTTCTGTGCGTATATTGCCATAGAGTAGACTGTCAGCGGGCTTCAGTCCGTGGTGTTGTTTACTTCCTATATCTCGTTTTGACGGTATCATGTTATGAAAAATTCCTGATTGTTTTGACATGTATGGAAAGCTAGTTAGTCAGGCTACAACGTCCAACAAGTTTGAAATCCCGTAGACCCAATTCTTGTGGAGAAAATGGACATAAGCAAGAATATTTTGCCCGAGTTTGTTTCTGTGCGTATATTGCCATAGAGTAGACTGTCAGCGGGCTTCAGTCCGTGGTGTTGTTTACTTCCTATATCTCGTTTTGACGGTATCATGTTATGAAAAATTCCTGATTGTTTTGACATGTATGGAAAGCTAGTTAGTCAGGCTACAACGTCCAACAAGTTTGAATCCCGTAGACCCAATTCTTGTGGAGAAAATGGGACATAAGCAAGAATATTTTGCCCGAGTTTGTTTCTGTGCGTATATTGCCATAGAGTAGATGTCAGCGGGCTTCAGTCCGTGGTGTTGTTTACTTCCTATATCTCGTTTTGACGGTATCATGTTATGAAAAATTCCTGATTGTTTTGACATGTATGGAAAGCTAGTTAGTCAGGCTACAACGTCCAACAAGTTTGAATCCCGTAGACCCAATTCTTGTGGAGAAAATGGGACATAAGCAGAATATTTTGCCCGAGTTTGTTTCTGTGCGTATATTGCCATAGAGTAGGCTGTCAGCGGGCTTCAGTCCGTGGTGTTGTTTACTTCCTATCTCTCGTTTTGACGGTGTCATGTTATGAAAAATTCCTGATTGTTTTGACATGTATGGAAAGCTAGTTAGTCAGCTACAACGTCCAACAAGTCAAGTTTGAATCCCGTAGACCCAATTCTTGTGGAGAAATGGGACATAAGCAAGAATATTTTGCCCGAGTTTGTTTCTGTGCGTATATTGCCATAGAGTAGACTGTCAGCGGGCTTCAGTCCGTGGTGTTGTTTACTTCCTATATCTCGTTTTGACGGTATCATGTTATGAAAAATTCCTGATTGTTTTTGACATGTATGGAAAGCTAGTTAGTCAGGCTACAACGTCCAACAAGTTTGAATCCCGTAGACCCAATTCTTGTGGAGAAAATGGGACATAAGCAAGAATATTTTGCCGAGTTTGTTTCTGTGCGTATATTGCCATAGAGTAGGCTGTCAGCGGGCTTCAGTCCGTGGTGTTGTTTACTTCCTATATCTCGTTTTGACGGTATCATGTTATGAAAATTCCTGATTGTTTTGACATGTATGGAAAGCTAGTTAGTCAGGCTACAACGTCCAACAAGTTTGAAATCCGTAGACCCAACTTGTGGAGAAAATGGGACATAAGCAAGAATATTTTGCCCGACTTTGTTTCTGTGCGTATATTGCCATAGAGTAGACTGTCAGCGGTCTTCATCCGTGGTGTTGTTTTTACTTCCTATATCTCGTTTTGACGGTATCATGTTATGAAAAATTCCTGATTGTTTTGACATGTATGGAAAGCTAGTTAGTCAGGCTACAACGTCCAACAAGTTTGAAATCCGTAGACCCAATACTTGTAGAAAATGGGACATAAGCAAGAATATTTTGCCCGAGTTTGTTTCTGTGCGTATATTGCCATAGAGTAGACTGTCAGCGGGCTTCAGTCCGTGGTGTTGTTTTACTTCCTATATCTCGTTTTGACGGTATCATGTTATGAAAATTCCTGATTGTTTTGACATGTATGGAAAGCTAGTTAGTCAGGCTACAACGTCCAACAAGTTTGAATCCCGTAGACCCAATTCTTGTGGAGAAAATGGGACATAAGCAAGAATATTTTGCCCGAGTTTGTTTCTGTGCGTATATTGCCATAGAGTAGACTGTCAGCGGGCTTCAGTCCGTGGTGTTGTTTACTTCCTATATCTCGTTTTGACGGTATCATGTTATGTAAAATTCCTGATTGTTTTTGACATGTATGGAAAGCTAGTTAGTCAGGCTACAACGTCCAACAAGTTTGAATCCCGTAGACCCAATTCTTGTGAGAAAATGGACATAAGCAAGAATATTTTGCCCGACTTTGTTTCTGTGCGTATATTGCCATAGAGTAGGCTGTCAGCGGGCTTCAGTCCGTGGTGTTGTTTACTTCCTATATCTCGTTTTGACGGTATCATGTTATGAAAAATTCCTATTGTTTTGACATGTATGGAAAGCTAGTTAGTCAGGCTACAACGTCCAACAAGTTTGAATCCCGTAGACCCAATTCTTGTGGAGAAAATGGGACATAAGCAAGAATATTTTGCCCGAGTTTGTTTCTGTGCGTATATTGCCATAGAGTAGATTGTCAGCGGGCTTCAGTCCGTGGTGTTGTTTACTTCCTATATCTCGTTTTGACGGTATCATGTTATGAAAAATTCCTATTGTTTTGACATGTATGGAAAGCTAGTTAGTCAGGCTACAACGTCCAACAAGTTTGAATCCCGTAGACCCATTCTTGTGGAGAAAATGGGACATAAGCAAGAATATTTTGCCCGAGTTTGTTTCTGTGCGTATATTGCCATAGAGTAGACTGTCAGCGGGCTTCAGTCCGTGGTGTTGTTTACTTCCTATATCTCGTTTTGACGGTATCATGTTATAAAAATTCCTGATTGTTTTGACATGTATGGAAAGCTAGTTAGTCAGGCTACAACGTCCAACAAGTTTGAACCCGTAGACCCAATTCTTGTGGAGAAAATGGGACATAAGCAAAATATTTTGCCCGAGTTTGTTTCTGTGCGTATATTGCCATAGAGTAGGCTGTCAGCGGGCTTCAGTCCGTGGTGTTGTTTACTTCCTATATCTCGTTTTGACGGTATCATGTTTATGAAATTCCTGATTGTTTTTGACATGTATGGAAAGCTAGTTAGTCAGGCTACAACGTCCAACAAGTTTAATCCGTAGACCCAATTCTTGTGGAGAAAATGGGACATAAGCAAGAATATTTTGCCCGAGTTTGTTTCTGTGCGTATATTGCCATAGAGTAGACTGTCAGCGGGCTTCAGTCCGTGGTGTTGTTTACTTCCTATATCTCGTTTTGACGGTATCATGTTATGAAAAATTCCTGATTGTTTTGACATGTATGGAAAGCTAGTTAGTCAGGCTACAACGTCCAACAAGTTTGAATCCCGTAGACCCAATTCTTGTGGAGAAAATGGGACATAAGCAAGAATATTTTGCCCGAGTTTGTTTCTGTGCGTATATTGCCATAGAGTAGGCTGTCAGCGGGCTTCAGTCCGTGGTGTTGTTTACTTCCTATATCTCGTTTTGACGGTATCATGTTATGAAAAATTCCTGATTGTTTTGACATGTATGGAAAGCTAGTTAGTCAGGCTACAACGTCCAACAAGTTTGAATCCGTAGACCCAATTCTTGTGGAGAAAATGGGACATAAGCAAGAATATTTTGCCCGAGTTTGTTTCTGTGCGTATATTGCCATAGAGTAGACTGTCAGCGGGCTTCAGTCCGTGGTGTTGTTTACTTCCTATATCTCGTTTTGACGGTATCATGTTATGAAAAATTCCTGATTGTTTTGACATGTATGGAAAGCTAGTTAGTCAGGCTACAACGTCCAACAAGTTTGAAATCCCGTAGACCCAATTCTTGTGGAGAAAATGGACATAAGCAAGAATATTTTGCCCGAGTTTGTTTCTGTGCGTATATTGCCATAGAGTAGGCTGTCAGCGGGCTTCAGTCCGTGGTGTTGTTTACTTCCTATATCTCGTTTTGACGGTATCATGTTATGAAAAAATCCTGATTGTTTTGACATGTATGGAAAGCTAGTTAGTCAGGCTACAACGTCCAACAAGTTTGAATCCCGTAGACCCAATTCTTGTGGAGAAAATGGGACATAAGCAAGAATATTTTGCCCGAGTTTGTTTCTGTGCGTATATTGCCATAGAGTAGACTGTCAGCGGGCTTCAGTCCGTGGTGTTGTTTACTTCCTATATCTCGTTTTGACGGTATCATGTTATGAAAAATTCCTGATTGTTTTGACATGTATGGAAAGCTAGTTAGTCAGGCTACAACGTCCAACAAGTTTGAATCCCGTAGACCCAATTCTTGTGGAGAAAATGGGACATAAGCAAGAATATTTTGCCCGAGTTTGTTTCTGTGCGTATATTGCCATAGAGTAGGCTGTCAGCGGGCTTCAGTCCGTGGTGTTGTTTACTTCCTATATCTCGTTTTGACGGTATCATGTTATGAAAAATTCCTGATTGTTTTGACATGTATGGAAAGCTAGTTAGTCAGGCTACAACGTCCAACAAGTTTGAAATCCGTAGACCCAATACTTGTGGAGAAAATGGGACATAAGCAAGAATATTTTGCCCGAGTTTGTTTCTGTGCGTATATTGCCATAGAGTAGGCTGTCAGCGGGCTTCAGTCCGTGGTGTTGTTTACTTCCTATATCTCGTTTTGACGGTATCATGTTATGAAAAATTCCTGATTGTTTTGACATGTATGGAAAGCTAGTTAGTCAGGCTACAACGTCCAACAAGTTTGAAATCCGTAGACCCAATACTTGTGGAGAAAATGGGACATAAGCAAGAATATTTTGCCCGAGTTTGTTTCTGTGCGTATATTGCCATAGAGTAGGCTGTCAGCGGGCTTCAGTCCGTGGTGTTGTTTACTTCCTATATCTCGTTTTGACGGTATCATGTTATGAAAATTCCTGATTGTTTTGACATGTATGGAAAGCTAGTTAGTCAGGCTACAACGTCCAACAAGTTTGAATCCGTAGACCCAATTCTTGTGGAGAAAATGGGACATAAGCAAGAATATTTTGCCCGAGTTTGTTTCTGTGCGTATATTGCCATAGAGTAGGCTGTCAGCGGGCTTCAGTCCGTGGTGTTGTTTACTTCCTATATCTCGTTTTGACGGTATCATGTTATGAAAAATTCCTGATTTTTTGACATGTATGGAAAGCTAGTTAGTCAGGCTACAACGTCCAACAAGTTTGAATCCGTAGACCCAATTCTTGTGGAGAAAATGGGACATAAGCAAGAATATTTTGCCCGAGTTTGTTTCTGTGCGTATATTGCCATAGAGTAGACTGTCAGCGGGCTTCAGTCCGTGGTGTTGTTTACTTCCTATATCTCGTTTTGACGGTATCATGTTATGAAAAATTCCTGATTGTTTTGACATGTATGGAAAGCTAGTTAGTCAGGCTACAACGTCCAACAAGTTTGAATCCCGTAGACCCAATTCTTGTGGAGAAAATGGACATAAGCAAGAATATTTTGCCCGAGTTTGTTTCTGTGCGTATATTGCCATAGAGTAGGCTGTCAGCGGGCTTCAGTCCGTGGTGTTGTTTACTTCCTATATCTCGTTTTGACGGTATCATGTTATGAAAAATTCCTGATTGTTTTGACATGTATGGAAAGCTAGTTAGTCAGGCTACAACGTCCAACAAGTTTGAATCCCGTAGACCCAATTCTTGTGGAGAAAATGGGACATAAGCAAGAATATTTTGCCCGAGTTTGTTTCTGTGCGTATATTGCCATAGAGTAGGCTGTCAGCGGGCTTCAGTCCGTGGTGTTGTTTACTTCCTATATCTCGTTTTGACGGTATCATGTTATGAAAAATTCCTGATTGTTTTGACATGTATGGAAAGCTAGTTAGTCAGGCTACAACGTCCAACAAGTTTGAATCCCGTAGACCCAATTCTTGTGGAGAAAATGGGACATAAGCAAGAATATTTTGCCCGAGTTTGTTTCTGTGCGTATATTGCCATAGAGTAGGCTGTCAGCGGGCTTCAGTCCGTGGTGTTGTTTACTTCCTATATCTCGTTTTGACGGTATCATGTTATGAAAAATTCCTGATTGTTTTGACATGTATGGAAAGCTAGTTAGTCAGGCTACAACGTCCAACAAGTTTGAATCCCGTAGACCCAATTCTTGTGGAGAAAATGGGACATAAGCAAGAATATTTTGCCCGAGTTTGTTTCTGTGCGTATATTGCCATAGAGTAGGCTGTCAGCGGGCTTCAGTCCGTGGTGTTGTTTACTTCCTATATCTCGTTTTGACGGTATCATGTTATGAAAAATTCCTGATTGTTTTGACATGTATGGAAAGCTAGTTAGTCAGGCTACAACGTCCAACAAGTTTGAATCCCGTAGACCCAATACTTGTGGAGAAAATGGGACATAAGCAAGAATATTTTGCCCGAGTTTGTTTCTGTGCGTATATTGCCATAGAGTAGGCTGTCAGCGGGCTTCAGTCCGTGGTGTTGTTTACTTCCTATATCTCGTTTTGACGGTATCATGTTATGAAAAATTCCTGATTGTTTTTGACATGTATGGAAAGCTAGTTAGTCAGGCTACAACGTCCAACAAGTTTGAATCCGTAGACCCAATTCTTGTGGAGAAAATGGGACATAAGCAAGAATATTTTGCCCGAGTTTGTTTCTGTGCGTATATTGCCATAGAGTAGGCTGTCAGCGGGCTTCAGTCCGTGGTGTTGTTTACTTCCTATATCTCGTTTTGACGGTATCATGTTATGAAAAATTCCTGATTTTTTGACATGTATGGAAAGCTAGTTAGTCAGGCTACAACGTCCAACAAGTTTGAATCCGTAGACCCAATTCTTGTGGAGAAAATGGGACATAAGCAAGAATATTTTGCCCG
Organism: Patiria miniata; assembly: GCF_015706575.1. Taxonomy (NCBI): domain Eukaryota; kingdom Metazoa; phylum Echinodermata; class Asteroidea; order Valvatida; family Asterinidae; genus Patiria; species Patiria miniata. The sequence goes on along the minus strand of NW_024037076.1, from coordinate 3,487,768 downwards.
AGTTTGTTTCTGTGCGTATATTGCCATAGAGTAGGCTGTCAGCGGGCTTCAGTCCGTGGTGTTGTTTACTTCCTATATCTCGTTTTGACGGTATCATGTTATGAAAAATTCCTGATTGTTTTGACATGTATGGAAAGCTAGTTAGTCAGGCTACAACGTCCAACAAGTTTGAATCCCGTAGACCCAATTCTTGTGGAGAAAATGGGACATAAGCAAGAATATTTTGCCCGAGTTTGTTTCTGTGCGTATATTGCCATAGAGTAGGCTGTCAGCGGGCTTCAGTCCGTGGTGTTGTTTACTTCCTATATCTCGTTTTGACGGTATCATGTTATGAAAAATTCCTGATTGTTTTGACATGTATGGAAAGCTAGTTAGTCAGGCTACAACGTCCAACAAGTTTGAATCCGTAGACCCAATTTTGTGGAGAAAATGGGACATAAGCAAGAATATTTTGCCCGAGTTTGTTTCTGTGCGTATATTGCCATAGAGTAGGCTGTCAGCGGGCTTCAGTCCGTGGTGTTGTTTACTTCCTATATCTCGTTTTGACGGTATCATGTTATGAAAAATTCCTGATTGTTTTGACATGTATGGAAAGCTAGTTAGTCAGGCTACAACGTCCAACAAGTTTGAATCCCGTAGACCCAATTCTTGTGGAGAAAATGGGACATAAGCAAGAATATTTTGCCCGAGTTTGTTTCTGTGCGTATATTGCCATAGAGTAGGCTGTCAGCGGGCTTCAGTCCGTGGTGTTGTTTACTTCCTATATCTCGTTTTGACGGTATCATGTTATGAAAAATTCCTGATTGTTTTGACATGTATGGAAAGCTAGTTAGTCAGGCTACAACGTCCAACAAGTTTGAATCCCGTAGACCCAATTCTTGTGGAGAAAATGGGACATAAGCAAGAATATTTTGCCCGAGTTTGTTTCTGTGCGTATATTGCCATAGAGTAGGCTGTCAGCGGGCTTCAGTCCGTGGTGTTGTTTACTTCCTATATCTCGTTTTGACGGTATCATGTTATGAAAAATTCCTGATTGTTTTGACATGTATGGAAAGCTAGTTAGTCAGGCTACAACGTCCAACAAGTTTGAATCCCGTAGACCCAATTCTTGTGGAGAAAATGGGACATAAGCAAGAATATTTTGCCCGAGTTTGTTTCTGTGCGTATATTGCCATAGAGTAGGCTGTCAGCGGGCTTCAGTCCGTGGTGTTGTTTACTTCCTATATCTCGTTTTGACGGTATCATGTTATGAAAAATTCCTGATTGTTTTGACATGTATGGAAAGCTAGTTAGTCAGGCTACAACGTCCAACAAGTTTGAATCCCGTAGACCCAATACTTGTGGAGAAAATGGGACATAAGCAAGAATATTTTGCCCGAGTTTGTTTCTGTGCGTATATTGCCATAGAGTAGGCTGTCAGCGGGCTTCAGTCCGTGGTGTTGTTTACTTCCTATATCTCGTTTTGACGGTATCATGTTATGAAAAATTCCTGATTGTTTTGACATGTATGGAAAGCTAGTTAGTCAGGCTACAACGTCCAACAAGTTTGAATCCCGTAGACCCAATTCTTGTGGAGAAAATGGGACATAAGCAAGAATATTTTGCCCGAGTTTGTTTCTGTGCGTATATTGCCATAGAGTAGGCTGTCAGCGGGCTTCAGTCCGTGGTGTTGTTTACTTCCTATATCTCGTTTTGACGGTATCATGTTATGAAAAATTCCTGATTGTTTTGACATGTATGGAAAGCTAGTTAGTCAGGCTACAACGTCCAACAAGTTTGAATCCCGTAGACCCAATTCTTGTGGAGAAAATGGGACATAAGCAAGAATATTTTGCCCGAGTTTGTTTCTGTGCGTATATTGCCATAGAGTAGGCTGTCAGCGGGCTTCAGTCCGTGGTGTTGTTTACTTCCTATATCTCGTTTTGACGGTATCATGTTATGAAAAATTCCTGATTGTTTTGACATGTATGGAAAGCTAGTTAGTCAGGCTACAACGTCCAACAAGTTTGAATCCCGTAGACCCAATTCTTGTGGAGAAAATGGGACATAAGCAAGAATATTTTGCCCGAGTTTGTTTCTGTGCGTATATTGCCATAGAGTAGGCTGTCAGCGGGCTTCAGTCCGTGGTGTTGTTTACTTCCTATATCTCGTTTTGACGGTATCATGTTATGAAAAATTCCTGATTGTTTTGACATGTATGGAAAGCTAGTTAGTCAGGCTACAACGTCCAACAAGTTTGAATCCCGTAGACCCAATACTTGTGGAGAAAATGGGACATAAGCAAGAATATTTTGCCCGAGTTTGTTTCTGTGCGTATATTGCCATAGAGTAGGCTGTCAGCGGGCTTCAGTCCGTGGTGTTGTTTACTTCCTATATCTCGTTTTGACGGTATCATGTTATGAAAAATTCCTGATTGTTTTGACATGTATGGAAAGCTAGTTAGTCAGGCTACAACGTCCAACAAGTTTGAATCCCGTAGACCCAATTCTTGTGGAGAAAATGGGACATAAGCAAGAATATTTTGCCCGAGTTTGTTTCTGTGCGTATATTGCCATAGAGTAGGCTGTCAGCGGGCTTCAGTCCGTGGTGTTGTTTACTTCCTATATCTCGTTTTGACGGTATCATGTTATGAAAAATTCCTGATTGTTTTGACATGTATGGAAAGCTAGTTAGTCAGGCTACAACGTCCAACAAGTTTGAATCCGTAGACCCAATTCTTGTGGAGAAAATGGGACATAAGCAAGAATATTTTGCCCGAGTTTGTTTCTGTGCGTATATTGCCATAGAGTAGGCTGTCAGCGGGCTTCAGTCCGTGGTGTTGTTTACTTCCTATATCTCGTTTTGACGGTATCATGTTATGAAAAATTCCTGATTGTTTTGACATGTATGGAAAGCTAGTTAGTCAGGCTACAACGTCCAACAAGTTTGAATCCCGTAGACCCAATTCTTGTGGAGAAAATGGGACATAAGCAAGAATATTTTGCCCGAGTTTGTTTCTGTGCGTATATTGCCATAGAGTAGGCTGTCAGCGGGCTTCAGTCCGTGGTGTTGTTTACTTCCTATATCTCGTTTTGACGGTATCATGTTATGAAAAATTCCTGATTGTTTTGACATGTATGGAAAGCTAGTTAGTCAGGCTACAACGTCCAACAAGTTTGAATCCCGTAGACCCAATTCTTGTGGAGAAAATGGGACATAAGCAAGAATATTTTGCCCGAGTTTGTTTCTGTGCGTATATTGCCATAGAGTAGGCTGTCAGCGGGCTTCAGTCCGTGGTGTTGTTTACTTCCTATATCTCGTTTTGACGGTATCATGTTATGAAAAATTCCTGATTGTTTTGACATGTATGGAAAGCTAGTTAGTCAGGCTACAACGTCCAACAAGTTTGAATCCGTAGACCCAATTCTTGTGGAGAAAATGGGACATAAGCAAGAATATTTTGCCCGAGTTTGTTTCTGTGCGTATATTGCCATAGAGTAGGCTGTCAGCGGGCTTCAGTCCGTGGTGTTGTTTACTTCCTATATCTCGTTTTGACGGTATCATGTTATGAAAAATTCCTGATTGTTTTGACATGTATGGAAAGCTAGTTAGTCAGGCTACAACGTCCAACAAGTTTGAATCCCGTAGACCCAATTCTTGTGGAGAAAATGGGACATAAGCAAGAATATTTTGCCCGAGTTTGTTTCTGTGCGTATATTGCCATAGAGTAGGCTGTCAGCGGGCTTCAGTCCGTGGTGTTGTTTACTTCCTATATCTCGTTTTGACGGTATCATGTTATGAAAAATTCCTGATTGTTTTGACATGTATGGAAAGCTAGTTAGTCAGGCTACAACGTCCAACAAGTTTGAATCCCGTAGACCCAATTCTTGTGGAGAAAATGGGACATAAGCAAGAATATTTTGCCCGAGTTTGTTTCTGTGCGTATATTGCCATAGAGTAGGCTGTCAGCGGGCTTCAGTCCGTGGTGTTGTTTACTTCCTATATCTCGTTTTGACGGTATCATGTTATGAAAAATTCCTGATTGTTTTGACATGTATGGAAAGCTAGTTAGTCAGGCTACAACGTCCAACAAGTTTGAATCCCGTAGACCCAATTCTTGTGGAGAAAATGGGACATAAGCAAGAATATTTTGCCCGAGTTTGTTTCTGTGCGTATATTGCCATAGAGTAGGCTGTCAGCGGGCTTCAGTCCGTGGTGTTGTTTACTTCCTATATCTCGTTTTGACGGTATCATGTTATGAAAAATTCCTGATTGTTTTGACATGTATGGAAAGCTAGTTAGTCAGGCTACAACGTCCAACAAGTTTGAATCCCGTAGACCCAATTCTTGTGGAGAAAATGGGACATAAGCAAGAATATTTTGCCCGAGTTTGTTTCTGTGCGTATATTGCCATAGAGTAGGCTGTCAGCGGGCTTCAGTCCGTGGTGTTGTTTACTTCCTATATCTCGTTTTGACGGTATCATGTTATGAAAAATTCCTGATTGTTTTGACATGTATGGAAAGCTAGTTAGTCAGGCTACAACGTCCAACAAGTTTGAATCCCGTAGACCCAATTCTTGTGGAGAAAATGGGACATAAGCAAGAATATTTTGCCCGAGTTTGTTTCTGTGCGTATATTGCCATAGAGTAGGCTGTCAGCGGGCTTCAGTCCGTGGTGTTGTTTACTTCCTATATCTCGTTTTGACGGTATCATGTTATGAAAAATTCCTGATTGTTTTGACATGTATGGAAAGCTAGTTAGTCAGGCTACAACGTCCAACAAGTTTGAATCCCGTAGACCCAATTCTTGTGGAGAAAATGGGACATAAGCAAGAATATTTTGCCCGAGTTTGTTTCTGTGCGTATATTGCCATAGAGTAGGCTGTCAGCGGGCTTCAGTCCGTGGTGTTGTTTACTTCCTATATCTCGTTTTGACGGTATCATGTTATGAAAAATTCCTGATTGTTTTGACATGTATGGAAAGCTAGTTAGTCAGGCTACAACGTCCAACAAGTTTGAATCCCGTAGACCCAATTCTTGTGGAGAAAATGGGACATAAGCAAGAATATTTTGCCCGAGTTTGTTTCTGTGCGTATATTGCCATAGAGTAGGCTGTCAGCGGGCTTCAGTCCGTGGTGTTGTTTACTTCCTATATCTCGTTTTGACGGTATCATGTTATGAAAAATTCCTGATTGTTTTGACATGTATGGAAAGCTAGTTAGTCAGGCTACAACGTCCAACAAGTTTGAATCCCGTAGACCCAATTCTTGTGGAGAAAATGGGACATAAGCAAGAATATTTTGCCCGAGTTTGTTTCTGTGCGTATATTGCCATAGAGTAGGCTGTCAGCGGGCTTCAGTCCGTGGTGTTGTTTACTTCCTATATCTCGTTTTGACGGTATCATGTTATGAAAAATTCCTGATTGTTTTGACATGTATGGAAAGCTAGTTAGTCAGGCTACAACGTCCAACAAGTTTGAATCCCGTAGACCCAATTCTTGTGGAGAAAATGGGACATAAGCAAGAATATTTTGCCCGAGTTTGTTTCTGTGCGTATATTGCCATAGAGTAGGCTGTCAGCGGGCTTCAGTCCGTGGTGTTGTTTACTTCCTATATCTCGTTTTGACGGTATCATGTTATGAAAAATTCCTGATTGTTTTGACATGTATGGAAAGCTAGTTAGTCAGGCTACAACGTCCAACAAGTTTGAATCCCGTAGACCCAATTCTTGTGGAGAAAATGGGACATAAGCAAGAATATTTTGCCCGAGTTTGTTTCTGTGCGTATATTGCCATAGAGTAGGCTGTCAGCGGGCTTCAGTCCGTGGTGTTGTTTACTTCCTATATCTCGTTTTGACGGTATCATGTTATGAAAAATTCCTGATTGTTTTGACATGTATGGAAAGCTAGTTAGTCAGGCTACAACGTCCAACAAGTTTGAATCCCGTAGACCCAATTCTTGTGGAGAAAATGGGACATAAGCAAGAATATTTTGCCCGAGTTTGTTTCTGTGCGTATATTGCCATAGAGTAGGCTGTCAGCGGGCTTCAGTCCGTGGTGTTGTTTACTTCCTATATCTCGTTTTGACGGTATCATGTTATGAAAAATTCCTGATTGTTTTGACATGTATGGAAAGCTAGTTAGTCAGGCTACAACGTCCAACAAGTTTGAATCCCGTAGACCCAATTCTTGTGGAGAAAATGGGACATAAGCAAGAATATTTTGCCCGAGTTTGTTTCTGTGCGTATATTGCCATAGAGTAGGCTGTCAGCGGGCTTCAGTCCGTGGTGTTGTTTACTTCCTATATCTCGTTTTGACGGTATCATGTTATGAAAAATTCCTGATTGTTTTGACATGTATGGAAAGCTAGTTAGTCAGGCTACAACGTCCAACAAGTTTGAATCCCGTAGACCCAATTCTTGTGGAGAAAATGGGACATAAGCAAGAATATTTTGCCCGAGTTTGTTTCTGTGCGTATATTGCCATAGAGTAGGCTGTCAGCGGGCTTCAGTCCGTGGTGTTGTTTACTTCCTATATCTCGTTTTGACGGTATCATGTTATGAAAAATTCCTGATTGTTTTGACATGTATGGAAAGCTAGTTAGTCAGGCTACAACGTCCAACAAGTTTGAATCCCGTAGACCCAATTCTTGTGGAGAAAATGGGACATAAGCAAGAATATTTTGCCCGAGTTTGTTTCTGTGCGTATATTGCCATAGAGTAGGCTGTCAGCGGGCTTCAGTCCGTGGTGTTGTTTACTTCCTATATCTCGTTTTGACGGTATCATGTTATGAAAAATTCCTGATTGTTTTGACATGTATGGAAAGCTAGTTAGTCAGGCTACAACGTCCAACAAGTTTGAATCCCGTAGACCCAATTCTTGTGGAGAAAATGGGACATAAGCAAGAATATTTTGCCCGAGTTTGTTTCTGTGCGTATATTGCCATAGAGTAGGCTGTCAGCGGGCTTCAGTCCGTGGTGTTGTTTACTTCCTATATCTCGTTTTGACGGTATCATGTTATGAAAAATTCCTGATTGTTTTGACATGTATGGAAAGCTAGTTAGTCAGGCTACAACGTCCAACAAGTTTGAATCCCGTAGACCCAATTCTTGTGGAGAAAATGGGACATAAGCAAGAATATTTTGCCCGAGTTTGTTTCTGTGCGTATATTGCCATAGAGTAGGCTGTCAGCGGGCTTCAGTCCGTGGTGTTGTTTACTTCCTATATCTCGTTTTGACGGTATCATGTTATGAAAAATTCCTGATTGTTTTGACATGTATGGAAAGCTAGTTAGTCAGGCTACAACGTCCAACAAGTTTGAATCCCGTAGACCCAATTCTTGTGGAGAAAATGGGACATAAGCAAGAATATTTTGCCCGAGTTTGTTTCTGTGCGTATATTGCCATAGAGTAGGCTGTCAGCGGGCTTCAGTCCGTGGTGTTGTTTACTTCCTATATCTCGTTTTGACGGTATCATGTTATGAAAAATTCCTGATTGTTTTGACATGTATGGAAAGCTAGTTAGTCAGGCTACAACGTCCAACAAGTTTGAATCCCGTAGACCCAATTCTTGTGGAGAAAATGGGACATAAGCAAGAATATTTTGCCCGAGTTTGTTTCTGTGCGTATATTGCCATAGAGTAGGCTGTCAGCGGGCTTCAGTCCGTGGTGTTGTTTACTTCCTATATCTCGTTTTGACGGTATCATGTTATGAAAAATTCCTGATTGTTTTGACATGTATGGAAAGCTAGTTAGTCAGGCTACAACGTCCAACAAGTTTGAATCCCGTAGACCCAATTCTTGTGGAGAAAATGGGACATAAGCAAGAATATTTTGCCCGAGTTTGTTTCTGTGCGTATATTGCCATAGAGTAGGCTGTCAGCGGGCTTCAGTCCGTGGTGTTGTTTACTTCCTATATCTCGTTTTGACGGTATCATGTTATGAAAAATTCCTGATTGTTTTGACATGTATGGAAAGCTAGTTAGTCAGGCTACAACGTCCAACAAGTTTGAATCCCGTAGACCCAATTCTTGTGGAGAAAATGGGACATAAGCAAGAATATTTTGCCCGAGTTTGTTTCTGTGCGTATATTGCCATAGAGTAGGCTGTCAGCGGGCTTCAGTCCGTGGTGTTGTTTACTTCCTATATCTCGTTTTGACGGTATCATGTTATGAAAAATTCCTGATTGTTTTGACATGTATGGAAAGCTAGTTAGTCAGGCTACAACGTCCAACAAGTTTGAATCCCGTAGACCCAATTCTTGTGGAGAAAATGGGACATAAGCAAGAATATTTTGCCCGAGTTTGTTTCTGTGCGTATATTGCCATAGAGTAGGCTGTCAGCGGGCTTCAGTCCGTGGTGTTGTTTACTTCCTATATCTCGTTTTGACGGTATCATGTTATGAAAAATTCCTGATTGTTTTGACATGTATGGAAAGCTAGTTAGTCAGGCTACAACGTCCAACAAGTTTGAATCCCGTAGACCCAATTCTTGTGGAGAAAATGGGACATAAGCAAGAATATTTTGCCCGAGTTTGTTTCTGTGCGTATATTGCCATAGAGTAGGCTGTCAGCGGGCTTCAGTCCGTGGTGTTGTTTACTTCCTATATCTCGTTTTGACGGTATCATGTTATGAAAAATTCCTGATTGTTTTGACATGTATGGAAAGCTAGTTAGTCAGGCTACAACGTCCAACAAGTTTGAATCCCGTAGACCCAATTCTTGTGGAGAAAATGGGACATAAGCAAGAATATTTTGCCCGAGTTTGTTTCTGTGCGTATATTGCCATAGAGTAGGCTGTCAGCGGGCTTCAGTCCGTGGTGTTGTTTACTTCCTATATCTCGTTTTGACGGTATCATGTTATGAAAAATTCCTGATTGTTTTGACATGTATGGAAAGCTAGTTAGTCAGGCTACAACGTCCAACAAGTTTGAATCCCGTAGACCCAATTCTTGTGGAGAAAATGGGACATAAGCAAGAATATTTTGCCCGAGTTTGTTTCTGTGCGTATATTGCCATAGAGTAGGCTGTCAGCGGGCTTCAGTCCGTGGTGTTGTTTACTTCCTATATCTCGTTTTGACGGTATCATGTTATGAAAAATTCCTGATTGTTTTGACATGTATGGAAAGCTAGTTAGTCAGGCTACAACGTCCAACAAGTTTGAATCCCGTAGACCCAATTCTTGTGGAGAAAATGGGACATAAGCAAGAATATTTTGCCCGAGTTTGTTTCTGTGCGTATATTGCCATAGAGTAGGCTGTCAGCGGGCTTCAGTCCGTGGTGTTGTTTACTTCCTATATCTCGTTTTGACGGTATCATGTTATGAAAAATTCCTGATTGTTTTGACATGTATGGAAAGCTAGTTAGTCAGGCTACAACGTCCAACAAGTTTGAATCCCGTAGACCCAATTCTTGTGGAGAAAATGGGACATAAGCAAGAATATTTTGCCCGAGTTTGTTTCTGTGCGTATATTGCCATAGAGTAGGCTGTCAGCGGGCTTCAGTCCGTGGTGTTGTTTACTTCCTATATCTCGTTTTGACGGTATCATGTTATGAAAAATTCCTGATTGTTTTGACATGTATGGAAAGCTAGTTAGTCAGGCTACAACGTCCAACAAGTTTGAATCCCGTAGACCCAATTCTTGTGGAGAAAATGGGACATAAGCAAGAATATTTTGCCCGAGTTTGTTTCTGTGCGTATATTGCCATAGAGTAGGCTGTCAGCGGGCTTCAGTCCGTGGTGTTGTTTACTTCCTATATCTCGTTTTGACGGTATCATGTTATGAAAAATTCCTGATTGTTTTGACATGTATGGAAAGCTAGTTAGTCAGGCTACAACGTCCAACAAGTTTGAATCCCGTAGACCCAATTCTTGTGGAGAAAATGGGACATAAGCAAGAATATTTTGCCCGAGTTTGTTTCTGTGCGTATATTGCCATAGAGTAGGCTGTCAGCGGGCTTCAGTCCGTGGTGTTGTTTACTTCCTATATCTCGTTTTGACGGTATCATGTTATGAAAAATTCCTGATTGTTTTGACATGTATGGAAAGCTAGTTAGTCAGGCTACAACGTCCAACAAGTTTGAATCCCGTAGACCCAATTCTTGTGGAGAAAATGGGACATAAGCAAGAATATTTTGCCCGAGTTTGTTTCTGTGCGTATATTGCCATAGAGTAGGCTGTCAGCGGGCTTCAGTCCGTGGTGTTGTTTACTTCCTATATCTCGTTTTGACGGTATCATGTTATGAAAAATTCCTGATTGTTTTGACATGTATGGAAAGCTAGTTAGTCAGGCTACAACGTCCAACAAGTTTGAATCCCGTAGACCCAATTCTTGTGGAGAAAATGGGACATAAGCAAGAATATTTTGCCCGAGTTTGTTTCTGTGCGTATATTGCCATAGAGTAGGCTGTCAGCGGGCTTCAGTCCGTGGTGTTGTTTACTTCCTATATCTCGTTTTGACGGTATCATGTTATGAAAAATTCCTGATTGTTTTGACATGTATGGAAAGCTAGTTAGTCAGGCTACAACGTCCAACAAGTTTGAATCCCGTAGACCCAATTCTTGTGGAGAAAATGGGACATAAGCAAGAATATTTTGCCCGAGTTTGTTTCTGTGCGTATATTGCCATAGAGTAGGCTGTCAGCGGGCTTCAGTCCGTGGTGTTGTTTACTTCCTATATCTCGTTTTGACGGTATCATGTTATGAAAAATTCCTGATTGTTTTGACATGTATGGAAAGCTAGTTAGTCAGGCTACAACGTCCAACAAGTTTGAATCCCGTAGACCCAATTCTTGTGGAGAAAATGGGACATAAGCAAGAATATTTTGCCCGAGTTTGTTTCTGTGCGTATATTGCCATAGAGTAGGCTGTCAGCGGGCTTCAGTCCGTGGTGTTGTTTACTTCCTATATCTCGTTTTGACGGTATCATGTTATGAAAAATTCCTGATTGTTTTGACATGTATGGAAAGCTAGTTAGTCAGGCTACAACGTCCAACAAGTTTGAATCCCGTAGACCCAATTCTTGTGGAGAAAATGGGACATAAGCAAGAATATTTTGCCCGAGTTTGTTTCTGTGCGTATATTGCCATAGAGTAGGCTGTCAGCGGGCTTCAGTCCGTGGTGTTGTTTACTTCCTATATCTCGTTTTGACGGTATCATGTTATGAAAAATTCCTGATTGTTTTGACATGTATGGAAAGCTAGTTAGTCAGGCTACAACGTCCAACAAGTTTGAATCCCGTAGACCCAATTCTTGTGGAGAAAATGGGACATAAGCAAGAATATTTTGCCCGAGTTTGTTTCTGTGCGTATATTGCCATAGAGTAGGCTGTCAGCGGGCTTCAGTCCGTGGTGTTGTTTACTTCCTATATCTCGTTTTGACGGTATCATGTTATGAAAAATTCCTGATTGTTTTGACATGTATGGAAAGCTAGTTAGTCAGGCTACAACGTCCAACAAGTTTGAATCCCGTAGACCCAATTCTTGTGGAGAAAATGGGACATAAGCAAGAATATTTTGCCCGAGTTTGTTTCTGTGCGTATATTGCCATAGAGTAGGCTGTCAGCGGGCTTCAGTCCGTGGTGTTGTTTACTTCCTATATCTCGTTTTGACGGTATCATGTTATGAAAAATTCCTGATTGTTTTGACATGTATGGAAAGCTAGTTAGTCAGGCTACAACGTCCAACAAGTTTGAATCCCGTAGACCCAATTCTTGTGGAGAAAATGGGACATAAGCAAGAATATTTTGCCCGAGTTTGTTTCTGTGCGTATATTGCCATAGAGTAGGCTGTCAGCGGGCTTCAGTCCGTGGTGTTGTTTACTTCCTATATCTCGTTTTGACGGTATCATGTTATGAAAAATTCCTGATTGTTTTGACATGTATGGAAAGCTAGTTAGTCAGGCTACAACGTCCAACAAGTTTGAATCCCGTAGACCCAATTCTTGTGGAGAAAATGGGACATAAGCAAGAATATTTTGCCCGAGTTTGTTTCTGTGCGTATATTGCCATAGAGTAGGCTGTCAGCGGGCTTCAGTCCGTGGTGTTGTTTACTTCCTATATCTCGTTTTGACGGTATCATGTTATGAAAAATTCCTGATTGTTTTGACATGTATGGAAAGCTAGTTAGTCAGGCTACAACGTCCAACAAGTTTGAATCCCGTAGACCCAATTCTTGTGGAGAAAATGGGACATAAGCAAGAATATTTTGCCCGAGTTTGTTTCTGTGCGTATATTGCCATAGAGTAGGCTGTCAGCGGGCTTCAGTCCGTGGTGTTGTTTACTTCCTATATCTCGTTTTGACGGTATCATGTTATGAAAAATTCCTGATTGTTTTGACATGTATGGAAAGCTAGTTAGTCAGGCTACAACGTCCAACAAGTTTGAATCCGTAGACCCAATTCTTGTGGAGAAAATGGGACATAAGCAAGAATATTTTGCCCGAGTTTGTTTCTGTGCGTATATTGCCATAGAGTAGGCTGTCAGCGGGCTTCAGTCCGTGGTGTTGTTTACTTCCTATATCTCGTTTTGACGGTATCATGTTATGAAAAATTCCTGATTGTTTTGACATGTATGGAAAGCTAGTTAGTCAGGCTACAACGTCCAACAAGTTTGAATCCCGTAGACCCAATTCTTGTGGAGAAAATGGGACATAAGCAAGAATATTTTGCCCGAGTTTGTTTCTGTGCGTATATTGCCATAGAGTAGGCTGTCAGCGGGCTTCAGTCCGTGGTGTTGTTTACTTCCTATATCTCGTTTTGACGGTATCATGTTATGAAAAATTCCTGATTGTTTTGACATGTATGGAAAGCTAGTTAGTCAGGCTACAACGTCCAACAAGTTTGAATCCCGTAGACCCAATTCTTGTGGAGAAAATGGGACATAAGCAAGAATATTTTGCCCGAGTTTGTTTCTGTGCGTATATTGCCATAGAGTAGGCTGTCAGCGGGCTTCAGTCCGTGGTGTTGTTTACTTCCTATATCTCGTTTTGACGGTATCATGTTATGAAAAATTCCTGATTGTTTTGACATGTATGGAAAGCTAGTTAGTCAGGCTACAACGTCCAACAAGTTTGAATCCCGTAGACCCAATTCTTGTGGAGAAAATGGGACATAAGCAAGAATATTTTGCCCGAGTTTGTTTCTGTGCGTATATTGCCATAGAGTAGGCTGTCAGCGGGCTTCAGTCCGTGGTGTTGTTTACTTCCTATATCTCGTTTTGACGGTATCATGTTATGAAAAATTCCTGATTGTTTTGACATGTATGGAAAGCTAGTTAGTCAGGCTACAACGTCCAACAAGTTTGAATCCCGTAGACCCAATTCTTGTGGAGAAAATGGGACATAAGCAAGAATATTTTGCCCGAGTTTGTTTCTGTGCGTATATTGCCATAGAGTAGGCTGTCAGCGGGCTTCAGTCCGTGGTGTTGTTTACTTCCTATATCTCGTTTTGACGGTATCATGTTATGAAAAATTCCTGATTGTTTTGACATGTATGGAAAGCTAGTTAGTCAGGCTACAACGTCCAACAAGTTTGAATCCCGTAGACCCAATTCTTGTGGAGAAAATGGGACATAAGCAAGAATATTTTGCCCGAGTTTGTTTCTGTGCGTATATTGCCATAGAGTAGGCTGTCAGCGGGCTTCAGTCCGTGGTGTTGTTTACTTCCTATATCTCGTTTTGACGGTATCATGTTATGAAAAATTCCTGATTGTTTTGACATGTATGGAAAGCTAGTTAGTCAGGCTACAACGTCCAACAAGTTTGAATCCCGTAGACCCAATTCTTGTGGAGAAAATGGGACATAAGCAAGAATATTTTGCCCGAGTTTGTTTCTGTGCGTATATTGCCATAGAGTAGGCTGTCAGCGGGCTTCAGTCCGTGGTGTTGTTTACTTCCTATATCTCGTTTTGACGGTATCATGTTATGAAAAATTCCTGATTGTTTTGACATGTATGGAAAGCTAGTTAGTCAGGCTACAACGTCCAACAAGTTTGAATCCCGTAGACCCAATTCTTGTGGAGAAAATGGGACATAAGCAAGAATATTTTGCCCGAGTTTGTTTCTGTGCGTATATTGCCATAGAGTAGGCTGTCAGCGGGCTTCAGTCCGTGGTGTTGTTTACTTCCTATATCTCGTTTTGACGGTATCATGTTATGAAAAATTCCTGATTGTTTTGACATGTATGGAAAGCTAGTTAGTCAGGCTACAACGTCCAACAAGTTTGAATCCCGTAGACCCAATTCTTGTGGAGAAAATGGGACATAAGCAAGAATATTTTGCCCGAGTTTGTTTCTGTGCGTATATTGCCATAGAGTAGGCTGTCAGCGGGCTTCAGTCCGTGGTGTTGTTTACTTCCTATATCTCGTTTTGACGGTATCATGTTATGAAAAATTCCTGATTGTTTTGACATGTATGGAAAGCTAGTTAGTCAGGCTACAACGTCCAACAAGTTTGAATCCCGTAGACCCAATTCTTGTGGAGAAAATGGGACATAAGCAAGAATATTTTGCCCGAGTTTGTTTCTGTGCGTATATTGCCATAGAGTAGGCTGTCAGCGGGCTTCAGTCCGTGGTGTTGTTTACTTCCTATATCTCGTTTTGACGGTATCATGTTATGAAAAATTCCTGATTGTTTTGACATGTATGGAAAGCTAGTTAGTCAGGCTACAACGTCCAACAAGTTTGAATCCCGTAGACCCAATTCTTGTGGAGAAAATGGGACATAAGCAAGAATATTTTGCCCGAGTTTGTTTCTGTGCGTATATTGCCATAGAGTAGGCTGTCAGCGGGCTTCAGTCCGTGGTGTTGTTTACTTCCTATATCTCGTTTTGACGGTATCATGTTATGAAAAATTCCTGATTGTTTTGACATGTATGGAAAGCTAGTTAGTCAGGCTACAACGTCCAACAAGTTTGAATCCCGTAGACCCAATTCTTGTGGAGAAAATGGGACATAAGCAAGAATATTTTGCCCGAGTTTGTTTCTGTGCGTATATTGCCATAGAGTAGGCTGTCAGCGGGCTTCAGTCCGTGGTGTTGTTTACTTCCTATATCTCGTTTTGACGGTATCATGTTATGAAAAATTCCTGATTGTTTTGACATGTATGGAAAGCTAGTTAGTCAGGCTACAACGTCCAACAAGTTTGAATCCCGTAGACCCAATTCTTGTGGAGAAAATGGGACATAAGCAAGAATATTTTGCCCGAGTTTGTTTCTGTGCGTATATTGCCATAGAGTAGGCTGTCAGCGGGCTTCAGTCCGTGGTGTTGTTTACTTCCTATATCTCGTTTTGACGGTATCATGTTATGAAAAATTCCTGATTGTTTTGACATGTATGGAAAGCTAGTTAGTCAGGCTACAACGTCCAACAAGTTTGAATCCCGTAGACCCAATTCTTGTGGAGAAAATGGGACATAAGCAAGAATATTTTGCCCGAGTTTGTTTCTGTGCGTATATTGCCATAGAGTAGGCTGTCAGCGGGCTTCAGTCCGTGGTGTTGTTTACTTCCTATATCTCGTTTTGACGGTATCATGTTATGAAAAATTCCTGATTGTTTTGACATGTATGGAAAGCTAGTTAGTCAGGCTACAACGTCCAACAAGTTTGAATCCCGTAGACCCAATTCTTGTGGAGAAAATGGGACATAAGCAAGAATATTTTGCCCGAGTTTGTTTCTGTGCGTATATTGCCATAGAGTAGGCTGTCAGCGGGCTTCAGTCCGTGGTGTTGTTTACTTCCTATATCTCGTTTTGACGGTATCATGTTATGAAAAATTCCTGATTGTTTTGACATGTATGGAAAGCTAGTTAGTCAGGCTACAACGTCCAACAAGTTTGAATCCCGTAGACCCAATTCTTGTGGAGAAAATGGGACATAAGCAAGAATATTTTGCCCGAGTTTGTTTCTGTGCGTATATTGCCATAGAGTAGGCTGTCAGCGGGCTTCAGTCCGTGGTGTTGTTTACTTCCTATATCTCGTTTTGACGGTATCATGTTATGAAAAATTCCTGATTGTTTTGACATGTATGGAAAGCTAGTTAGTCAGGCTACAACGTCCAACAAGTTTGAATCCCGTAGACCCAATTCTTGTGGAGAAAATGGGACATAAGCAAGAATATTTTGCCCGAGTTTGTTTCTGTGCGTATATTGCCATAGAGTAGGCTGTCAGCGGGCTTCAGTCCGTGGTGTTGTTTACTTCCTATATCTCGTTTTGACGGTATCATGTTATGAAAAATTCCTGATTGTTTTGACATGTATGGAAAGCTAGTTAGTCAGGCTACAACGTCCAACAAGTTTGAATCCCGTAGACCCAATTCTTGTGGAGAAAATGGGACATAAGCAAGAATATTTTGCCCGAGTTTGTTTCTGTGCGTATATTGCCATAGAGTAGGCTGTCAGCGGGCTTCAGTCCGTGGTGTTGTTTACTTCCTATATCTCGTTTTGACGGTATCATGTTATGAAAAATTCCTGATTGTTTTGACATGTATGGAAAGCTAGTTAGTCAGGCTACAACGTCCAACAAGTTTGAATCCCGTAGACCCAATTCTTGTGGAGAAAATGGGACATAAGCAAGAATATTTTGCCCGAGTTTGTTTCTGTGCGTATATTGCCATAGAGTAGGCTGTCAGCGGGCTTCAGTCCGTGGTGTTGTTTACTTCCTATATCTCGTTTTGACGGTATCATGTTATGAAAAATTCCTGATTGTTTTGACATGTATGGAAAGCTAGTTAGTCAGGCTACAACGTCCAACAAGTTTGAATCCCGTAGACCCAATTCTTGTGGAGAAAATGGGACATAAGCAAGAATATTTTGCCCGAGTTTGTTTCTGTGCGTATATTGCCATAGAGTAGGCTGTCAGCGGGCTTCAGTCCGTGGTGTTGTTTACTTCCTATATCTCGTTTTGACGGTATCATGTTATGAAAAATTCCTGATTGTTTTGACATGTATGGAAAGCTAGTTAGTCAGGCTACAACGTCCAACAAGTTTGAATCCCGTAGACCCAATTCTTGTGGAGAAAATGGGACATAAGCAAGAATATTTTGCCCGAGTTTGTTTCTGTGCGTATATTGCCATAGAGTAGGCTGTCAGCGGGCTTCAGTCCGTGGTGTTGTTTACTTCCTATATCTCGTTTTGACGGTATCATGTTATGAAAAATTCCTGATTGTTTTGACATGTATGGAAAGCTAGTTAGTCAGGCTACAACGTCCAACAAGTTTGAATCCCGTAGACCCAATTCTTGTGGAGAAAATGGGACATAAGCAAGAATATTTTGCCCGAGTTTGTTTCTGTGCGTATATTGCCATAGAGTAGGCTGTCAGCGGGCTTCAGTCCGTGGTGTTGTTTACTTCCTATATCTCGTTTTGACGGTATCATGTTATGAAAAATTCCTGATTGTTTTGACATGTATGGAAAGCTAGTTAGTCAGGCTACAACGTCCAACAAGTTTGAATCCCGTAGACCCAATTCTTGTGGAGAAAATGGGACATAAGCAAGAATATTTTGCCCGAGTTTGTTTCTGTGCGTATATTGCCATAGAGTAGGCTGTCAGCGGGCTTCAGTCCGTGGTGTTGTTTACTTCCTATATCTCGTTTTGACGGTATCATGTTATGAAAAATTCCTGATTGTTTTGACATGTATGGAAAGCTAGTTAGTCAGGCTACAACGTCCAACAAGTTTGAATCCCGTAGACCCAATTCTTGTGGAGAAAATGGGACATAAGCAAGAATATTTTGCCCGAGTTTGTTTCTGTGCGTATATTGCCATAGAGTAGGCTGTCAGCGGGCTTCAGTCCGTGGTGTTGTTTACTTCCTATATCTCGTTTTGACGGTATCATGTTATGAAAAATTCCTGATTGTTTTGACATGTATGGAAAGCTAGTTAGTCAGGCTACAACGTCCAACAAGTTTGAATCCCGTAGACCCAATTCTTGTGGAGAAAATGGGACATAAGCAAGAATATTTTGCCCGAGTTTGTTTCTGTGCGTATATTGCCATAGAGTAGGCTGTCAGCGGGCTTCAGTCCGTGGTGTTGTTTACTTCCTATATCTCGTTTTGACGGTATCATGTTATGAAAAATTCCTGATTGTTTTGACATGTATGGAAAGCTAGTTAGTCAGGCTACAACGTCCAACAAGTTTGAATCCCGTAGACCCAATTCTTGTGGAGAAAATGGGACATAAGCAAGAATATTTTGCCCGAGTTTGTTTCTGTGCGTATATTGCCATAGAGTAGGCTGTCAGCGGGCTTCAGTCCGTGGTGTTGTTTACTTCCTATATCTCGTTTTGACGGTATCATGTTATGAAAAATTCCTGATTGTTTTGACATGTATGGAAAGCTAGTTAGTCAGGCTACAACGTCCAACAAGTTTGAATCCCGTAGACCCAATTCTTGTGGAGAAAATGGGACATAAGCAAGAATATTTTGCCCGAGTTTGTTTCTGTGCGTATATTGCCATAGAGTAGGCTGTCAGCGGGCTTCAGTCCGTGGTGTTGTTTACTTCCTATATCTCGTTTTGACGGTATCATGTTATGAAAAATTCCTGATTGTTTTGACATGTATGGAAAGCTAGTTAGTCAGGCTACAACGTCCAACAAGTTTGAATCCCGTAGACCCAATTCTTGTGGAGAAAATGGGACATAAGCAAGAATATTTTGCCCGAGTTTGTTTCTGTGCGTATATTGCCATAGAGTAGGCTGTCAGCGGGCTTCAGTCCGTGGTGTTGTTTACTTCCTATATCTCGTTTTGACGGTATCATGTTATGAAAAATTCCTGATTGTTTTGACATGTATGGAAAGCTAGTTAGTCAGGCTACAACGTCCAACAAGTTTGAATCCCGTAGACCCAATTCTTGTGGAGAAAATGGGACATAAGCAAGAATATTTTGCCCGAGTTTGTTTCTGTGCGTATATTGCCATAGAGTAGGCTGTCAGCGGGCTTCAGTCCGTGGTGTTGTTTACTTCCTATATCTCGTTTTGACGGTATCATGTTATGAAAAATTCCTGATTGTTTTGACATGTATGGAAAGCTAGTTAGTCAGGCTACAACGTCCAACAAGTTTGAATCCCGTAGACCCAATACTTGTGGAGAAAATGGGACATAAGCAAGAATATTTTGCCCGAGTTTGTTTCTGTGCGTATATTGCCATAGAGTAGGCTGTCAGCGGGCTTCAGTCCGTGGTGTTGTTTACTTCCTATATCTCGTTTTGACGGTATCATGTTATGAAAAATTCCTGATTGTTTTGACATGTATGGAAAGCTAGTTAGTCAGGCTACAACGTCCAACAAGTTTGAATCCCGTAGACCCAATTCTTGTGGAGAAAATGGGACATAAGCAAGAATATTTTGCCCGAGTTTGTTTCTGTGCGTATATTGCCATAGAGTAGGCTGTCAGCGGGCTTCAGTCCGTGGTGTTGTTTACTTCCTATATCTCGTTTTGACGGTATCATGTTATGAAAAATTCCTGATTGTTTTGACATGTATGGAAAGCTAGTTAGTCAGGCTACAACGTCCAACAAGTTTGAATCCCGTAGACCCAATTCTTGTGGAGAAAATGGGACATAAGCAAGAATATTTTGCCCGAGTTTGTTTCTGTGCGTATATTGCCATAGAGTAGGCTGTCAGCGGGCTTCAGTCCGTGGTGTTGTTTACTTCCTATATCTCGTTTTGACGGTATCATGTTATGAAAAATTCCTGATTGTTTTGACATGTATGGAAAGCTAGTTAGTCAGGCTACAACGTCCAACAAGTTTGAATCCCGTAGACCCAATTCTTGTGGAGAAAATGGGACATAAGCAAGAATATTTTGCCCGAGTTTGTTTCTGTGCGTATATTGCCATAGAGTAGGCTGTCAGCGGGCTTCAGTCCGTGGTGTTGTTTACTTCCTATATCTCGTTTTGACGGTATCATGTTATGAAAAATTCCTGATTGTTTTGACATGTATGGAAAGCTAGTTAGTCAGGCTACAACGTCCAACAAGTTTGAATCCCGTAGACCCAATTCTTGTGGAGAAAATGGGACATAAGCAAGAATATTTTGCCCGAGTTTGTTTCTGTGCGTATATTGCCATAGAGTAGGCTGTCAGCGGGCTTCAGTCCGTGGTGTTGTTTACTTCCTATATCTCGTTTTGACGGTATCATGTTATGAAAAATTCCTGATTGTTTTGACATGTATGGAAAGCTAGTTAGTCAGGCTACAACGTCCAACAAGTTTGAATCCCGTAGACCCAATTCTTGTGGAGAAAATGGGACATAAGCAAGAATATTTTGCCCGAGTTTGTTTCTGTGCGTATATTGCCATAGAGTAGGCTGTCAGCGGGCTTCAGTCCGTGGTGTTGTTTACTTCCTATATCTCGTTTTGACGGTATCATGTTATGAAAAATTCCTGATTGTTTTGACATGTATGGAAAGCTAGTTAGTCAGGCTACAACGTCCAACAAGTTTGAATCCCGTAGACCCAATTCTTGTGGAGAAAATGGGACATAAGCAAGAATATTTTGCCCGAGTTTGTTTCTGTGCGTATATTGCCATAGAGTAGGCTGTCAGCGGGCTTCAGTCCGTGGTGTTGTTTACTTCCTATATCTCGTTTTGACGGTATCATGTTATGAAAAATTCCTGATTGTTTTGACATGTATGGAAAGCTAGTTAGTCAGGCTACAACGTCCAACAAGTTTGAATCCCGTAGACCCAATTCTTGTGGAGAAAATGGGACATAAGCAAGAATATTTTGCCCGAGTTTGTTTCTGTGCGTATATTGCCATAGAGTAGGCTGTCAGCGGGCTTCAGTCCGTGGTGTTGTTTACTTCCTATATCTCGTTTTGACGGTATCATGTTATGAAAAATTCCTGATTGTTTTGACATGTATGGAAAGCTAGTTAGTCAGGCTACAACGTCCAACAAGTTTGAATCCCGTAGACCCAATTCTTGTGGAGAAAATGGGACATAAGCAAGAATATTTTGCCCGAGTTTGTTTCTGTGCGTATATTGCCATAGAGTAGGCTGTCAGCGGGCTTCAGTCCGTGGTGTTGTTTACTTCCTATATCTCGTTTTGACGGTATCATGTTATGAAAAATTCCTGATTGTTTTGACATGTATGGAAAGCTAGTTAGTCAGGCTACAACGTCCAACAAGTTTGAATCCCGTAGACCCAATTCTTGTGGAGAAAATGGGACATAAGCAAGAATATTTTGCCCGAGTTTGTTTCTGTGCGTATATTGCCATAGAGTAGGCTGTCAGCGGGCTTCAGTCCGTGGTGTTGTTTACTTCCTATATCTCGTTTTGACGGTATCATGTTATGAAAAATTCCTGATTGTTTTGACATGTATGGAAAGCTAGTTAGTCAGGCTACAACGTCCAACAAGTTTGAATCCCGTAGACCCAATTCTTGTGGAGAAAATGGGACATAAGCAAGAATATTTTGCCCGAGTTTGTTTCTGTGCGTATATTGCCATAGAGTAGGCTGTCAGCGGGCTTCAGTCCGTGGTGTTGTTTACTTCCTATATCTCGTTTTGACGGTATCATGTTATGAAAAATTCCTGATTGTTTTGACATGTATGGAAAGCTAGTTAGTCAGGCTACAACGTCCAACAAGTTTGAATCCCGTAGACCCAATTCTTGTGGAGAAAATGGGACATAA
Source organism: Patiria miniata (assembly GCF_015706575.1). Classification (NCBI taxonomy): domain Eukaryota; kingdom Metazoa; phylum Echinodermata; class Asteroidea; order Valvatida; family Asterinidae; genus Patiria; species Patiria miniata. Next base: position 3,466,171 of record NW_024037076.1, on the reverse strand, counting down.
GCAAGAATATTTTGCCCGAGTTTGTTTCTGTGCGTATATTGCCATAGAGTAGGCTGTCAGCGGGCTTCAGTCCGTGGTGTTGTTTACTTCCTATATCTCGTTTTGACGGTATCATGTTATGAAAAATTCCTGATTGTTTTGACATGTATGGAAAGCTAGTTAGTCAGGCTACAACGTCCAACAAGTTTGAATCCCGTAGACCCAATTCTTGTGGAGAAAATGGGACATAAGCAAGAATATTTTGCCCGAGTTTGTTTCTGTGCGTATATTGCCATAGAGTAGGCTGTCAGCGGGCTTCAGTCCGTGGTGTTGTTTACTTCCTATATCTCGTTTTGACGGTATCATGTTATGAAAAATTCCTGATTGTTTTGACATGTATGGAAAGCTAGTTAGTCAGGCTACAACGTCCAACAAGTTTGAATCCCGTAGACCCAATTCTTGTGGAGAAAATGGGACATAAGCAAGAATATTTTGCCCGAGTTTGTTTCTGTGCGTATATTGCCATAGAGTAGGCTGTCAGCGGGCTTCAGTCCGTGGTGTTGTTTACTTCCTATATCTCGTTTTGACGGTATCATGTTATGAAAAATTCCTGATTGTTTTGACATGTATGGAAAGCTAGTTAGTCAGGCTACAACGTCCAACAAGTTTGAATCCCGTAGACCCAATTCTTGTGGAGAAAATGGGACATAAGCAAGAATATTTTGCCCGAGTTTGTTTCTGTGCGTATATTGCCATAGAGTAGGCTGTCAGCGGGCTTCAGTCCGTGGTGTTGTTTACTTCCTATATCTCGTTTTGACGGTATCATGTTATGAAAAATTCCTGATTGTTTTGACATGTATGGAAAGCTAGTTAGTCAGGCTACAACGTCCAACAAGTTTGAATCCCGTAGACCCAATTCTTGTGGAGAAAATGGGACATAAGCAAGAATATTTTGCCCGAGTTTGTTTCTGTGCGTATATTGCCATAGAGTAGGCTGTCAGCGGGCTTCAGTCCGTGGTGTTGTTTACTTCCTATATCTCGTTTTGACGGTATCATGTTATGAAAAATTCCTGATTGTTTTGACATGTATGGAAAGCTAGTTAGTCAGGCTACAACGTCCAACAAGTTTGAATCCCGTAGACCCAATTCTTGTGGAGAAAATGGGACATAAGCAAGAATATTTTGCCCGAGTTTGTTTCTGTGCGTATATTGCCATAGAGTAGGCTGTCAGCGGGCTTCAGTCCGTGGTGTTGTTTACTTCCTATATCTCGTTTTGACGGTATCATGTTATGAAAAATTCCTGATTGTTTTGACATGTATGGAAAGCTAGTTAGTCAGGCTACAACGTCCAACAAGTTTGAATCCCGTAGACCCAATTCTTGTGGAGAAAATGGGACATAAGCAAGAATATTTTGCCCGAGTTTGTTTCTGTGCGTATATTGCCATAGAGTAGGCTGTCAGCGGGCTTCAGTCCGTGGTGTTGTTTACTTCCTATATCTCGTTTTGACGGTATCATGTTATGAAAAATTCCTGATTGTTTTGACATGTATGGAAAGCTAGTTAGTCAGGCTACAACGTCCAACAAGTTTGAATCCCGTAGACCCAATTCTTGTGGAGAAAATGGGACATAAGCAAGAATATTTTGCCCGAGTTTGTTTCTGTGCGTATATTGCCATAGAGTAGGCTGTCAGCGGGCTTCAGTCCGTGGTGTTGTTTACTTCCTATATCTCGTTTTGACGGTATCATGTTATGAAAAATTCCTGATTGTTTTGACATGTATGGAAAGCTAGTTAGTCAGGCTACAACGTCCAACAAGTTTGAATCCCGTAGACCCAATTCTTGTGGAGAAAATGGGACATAAGCAAGAATATTTTGCCCGAGTTTGTTTCTGTGCGTATATTGCCATAGAGTAGGCTGTCAGCGGGCTTCAGTCCGTGGTGTTGTTTACTTCCTATATCTCGTTTTGACGGTATCATGTTATGAAAAATTCCTGATTGTTTTGACATGTATGGAAAGCTAGTTAGTCAGGCTACAACGTCCAACAAGTTTGAATCCCGTAGACCCAATTCTTGTGGAGAAAATGGGACATAAGCAAGAATATTTTGCCCGAGTTTGTTTCTGTGCGTATATTGCCATAGAGTAGGCTGTCAGCGGGCTTCAGTCCGTGGTGTTGTTTACTTCCTATATCTCGTTTTGACGGTATCATGTTATGAAAAATTCCTGATTGTTTTGACATGTATGGAAAGCTAGTTAGTCAGGCTACAACGTCCAACAAGTTTGAATCCCGTAGACCCAATTCTTGTGGAGAAAATGGGACATAAGCAAGAATATTTTGCCCGAGTTTGTTTCTGTGCGTATATTGCCATAGAGTAGGCTGTCAGCGGGCTTCAGTCCGTGGTGTTGTTTACTTCCTATATCTCGTTTTGACGGTATCATGTTATGAAAAATTCCTGATTGTTTTGACATGTATGGAAAGCTAGTTAGTCAGGCTACAACGTCCAACAAGTTTGAATCCCGTAGACCCAATTCTTGTGGAGAAAATGGGACATAAGCAAGAATATTTTGCCCGAGTTTGTTTCTGTGCGTATATTGCCATAGAGTAGGCTGTCAGCGGGCTTCAGTCCGTGGTGTTGTTTACTTCCTATATCTCGTTTTGACGGTATCATGTTATGAAAAATTCCTGATTGTTTTGACATGTATGGAAAGCTAGTTAGTCAGGCTACAACGTCCAACAAGTTTGAATCCCGTAGACCCAATTCTTGTGGAGAAAATGGGACATAAGCAAGAATATTTTGCCCGAGTTTGTTTCTGTGCGTATATTGCCATAGAGTAGGCTGTCAGCGGGCTTCAGTCCGTGGTGTTGTTTACTTCCTATATCTCGTTTTGACGGTATCATGTTATGAAAAATTCCTGATTGTTTTGACATGTATGGAAAGCTAGTTAGTCAGGCTACAACGTCCAACAAGTTTGAATCCCGTAGACCCAATTCTTGTGGAGAAAATGGGACATAAGCAAGAATATTTTGCCCGAGTTTGTTTCTGTGCGTATATTGCCATAGAGTAGGCTGTCAGCGGGCTTCAGTCCGTGGTGTTGTTTACTTCCTATATCTCGTTTTGACGGTATCATGTTATGAAAAATTCCTGATTGTTTTGACATGTATGGAAAGCTAGTTAGTCAGGCTACAACGTCCAACAAGTTTGAATCCCGTAGACCCAATTCTTGTGGAGAAAATGGGACATAAGCAAGAATATTTTGCCCGAGTTTGTTTCTGTGCGTATATTGCCATAGAGTAGGCTGTCAGCGGGCTTCAGTCCGTGGTGTTGTTTACTTCCTATATCTCGTTTTGACGGTATCATGTTATGAAAAATTCCTGATTGTTTTGACATGTATGGAAAGCTAGTTAGTCAGGCTACAACGTCCAACAAGTTTGAATCCCGTAGACCCAATTCTTGTGGAGAAAATGGGACATAAGCAAGAATATTTTGCCCGAGTTTGTTTCTGTGCGTATATTGCCATAGAGTAGGCTGTCAGCGGGCTTCAGTCCGTGGTGTTGTTTACTTCCTATATCTCGTTTTGACGGTATCATGTTATGAAAAATTCCTGATTGTTTTGACATGTATGGAAAGCTAGTTAGTCAGGCTACAACGTCCAACAAGTTTGAATCCCGTAGACCCAATTCTTGTGGAGAAAATGGGACATAAGCAAGAATATTTTGCCCGAGTTTGTTTCTGTGCGTATATTGCCATAGAGTAGGCTGTCAGCGGGCTTCAGTCCGTGGTGTTGTTTACTTCCTATATCTCGTTTTGACGGTATCATGTTATGAAAAATTCCTGATTGTTTTGACATGTATGGAAAGCTAGTTAGTCAGGCTACAACGTCCAACAAGTTTGAATCCCGTAGACCCAATTCTTGTGGAGAAAATGGGACATAAGCAAGAATATTTTGCCCGAGTTTGTTTCTGTGCGTATATTGCCATAGAGTAGGCTGTCAGCGGGCTTCAGTCCGTGGTGTTGTTTACTTCCTATATCTCGTTTTGACGGTATCATGTTATGAAAAATTCCTGATTGTTTTGACATGTATGGAAAGCTAGTTAGTCAGGCTACAACGTCCAACAAGTTTGAATCCCGTAGACCCAATTCTTGTGGAGAAAATGGGACATAAGCAAGAATATTTTGCCCGAGTTTGTTTCTGTGCGTATATTGCCATAGAGTAGGCTGTCAGCGGGCTTCAGTCCGTGGTGTTGTTTACTTCCTATATCTCGTTTTGACGGTATCATGTTATGAAAAATTCCTGATTGTTTTGACATGTATGGAAAGCTAGTTAGTCAGGCTACAACGTCCAACAAGTTTGAATCCCGTAGACCCAATTCTTGTGGAGAAAATGGGACATAAGCAAGAATATTTTGCCCGAGTTTGTTTCTGTGCGTATATTGCCATAGAGTAGGCTGTCAGCGGGCTTCAGTCCGTGGTGTTGTTTACTTCCTATATCTCGTTTTGACGGTATCATGTTATGAAAAATTCCTGATTGTTTTGACATGTATGGAAAGCTAGTTAGTCAGGCTACAACGTCCAACAAGTTTGAATCCCGTAGACCCAATTCTTGTGGAGAAAATGGGACATAAGCAAGAATATTTTGCCCGAGTTTGTTTCTGTGCGTATATTGCCATAGAGTAGGCTGTCAGCGGGCTTCAGTCCGTGGTGTTGTTTACTTCCTATATCTCGTTTTGACGGTATCATGTTATGAAAAATTCCTGATTGTTTTGACATGTATGGAAAGCTAGTTAGTCAGGCTACAACGTCCAACAAGTTTGAATCCCGTAGACCCAATTCTTGTGGAGAAAATGGGACATAAGCAAGAATATTTTGCCCGAGTTTGTTTCTGTGCGTATATTGCCATAGAGTAGGCTGTCAGCGGGCTTCAGTCCGTGGTGTTGTTTACTTCCTATATCTCGTTTTGACGGTATCATGTTATGAAAAATTCCTGATTGTTTTGACATGTATGGAAAGCTAGTTAGTCAGGCTACAACGTCCAACAAGTTTGAATCCCGTAGACCCAATTCTTGTGGAGAAAATGGGACATAAGCAAGAATATTTTGCCCGAGTTTGTTTCTGTGCGTATATTGCCATAGAGTAGGCTGTCAGCGGGCTTCAGTCCGTGGTGTTGTTTACTTCCTATATCTCGTTTTGACGGTATCATGTTATGAAAAATTCCTGATTGTTTTGACATGTATGGAAAGCTAGTTAGTCAGGCTACAACGTCCAACAAGTTTGAATCCCGTAGACCCAATTCTTGTGGAGAAAATGGGACATAAGCAAGAATATTTTGCCCGAGTTTGTTTCTGTGCGTATATTGCCATAGAGTAGGCTGTCAGCGGGCTTCAGTCCGTGGTGTTGTTTACTTCCTATATCTCGTTTTGACGGTATCATGTTATGAAAAATTCCTGATTGTTTTGACATGTATGGAAAGCTAGTTAGTCAGGCTACAACGTCCAACAAGTTTGAATCCCGTAGACCCAATTCTTGTGGAGAAAATGGGACATAAGCAAGAATATTTTGCCCGAGTTTGTTTCTGTGCGTATATTGCCATAGAGTAGGCTGTCAGCGGGCTTCAGTCCGTGGTGTTGTTTACTTCCTATATCTCGTTTTGACGGTATCATGTTATGAAAAATTCCTGATTGTTTTGACATGTATGGAAAGCTAGTTAGTCAGGCTACAACGTCCAACAAGTTTGAATCCCGTAGACCCAATTCTTGTGGAGAAAATGGGACATAAGCAAGAATATTTTGCCCGAGTTTGTTTCTGTGCGTATATTGCCATAGAGTAGGCTGTCAGCGGGCTTCAGTCCGTGGTGTTGTTTACTTCCTATATCTCGTTTTGACGGTATCATGTTATGAAAAATTCCTGATTGTTTTGACATGTATGGAAAGCTAGTTAGTCAGGCTACAACGTCCAACAAGTTTGAATCCCGTAGACCCAATTCTTGTGGAGAAAATGGGACATAAGCAAGAATATTTTGCCCGAGTTTGTTTCTGTGCGTATATTGCCATAGAGTAGGCTGTCAGCGGGCTTCAGTCCGTGGTGTTGTTTACTTCCTATATCTCGTTTTGACGGTATCATGTTATGAAAAATTCCTGATTGTTTTGACATGTATGGAAAGCTAGTTAGTCAGGCTACAACGTCCAACAAGTTTGAATCCCGTAGACCCAATTCTTGTGGAGAAAATGGGACATAAGCAAGAATATTTTGCCCGAGTTTGTTTCTGTGCGTATATTGCCATAGAGTAGGCTGTCAGCGGGCTTCAGTCCGTGGTGTTGTTTACTTCCTATATCTCGTTTTGACGGTATCATGTTATGAAAAATTCCTGATTGTTTTGACATGTATGGAAAGCTAGTTAGTCAGGCTACAACGTCCAACAAGTTTGAATCCCGTAGACCCAATTCTTGTGGAGAAAATGGGACATAAGCAAGAATATTTTGCCCGAGTTTGTTTCTGTGCGTATATTGCCATAGAGTAGGCTGTCAGCGGGCTTCAGTCCGTGGTGTTGTTTACTTCCTATATCTCGTTTTGACGGTATCATGTTATGAAAAATTCCTGATTGTTTTGACATGTATGGAAAGCTAGTTAGTCAGGCTACAACGTCCAACAAGTTTGAATCCCGTAGACCCAATTCTTGTGGAGAAAATGGGACATAAGCAAGAATATTTTGCCCGAGTTTGTTTCTGTGCGTATATTGCCATAGAGTAGGCTGTCAGCGGGCTTCAGTCCGTGGTGTTGTTTACTTCCTATATCTCGTTTTGACGGTATCATGTTATGAAAAATTCCTGATTGTTTTGACATGTATGGAAAGCTAGTTAGTCAGGCTACAACGTCCAACAAGTTTGAATCCCGTAGACCCAATTCTTGTGGAGAAAATGGGACATAAGCAAGAATATTTTGCCCGAGTTTGTTTCTGTGCGTATATTGCCATAGAGTAGGCTGTCAGCGGGCTTCAGTCCGTGGTGTTGTTTACTTCCTATATCTCGTTTTGACGGTATCATGTTATGAAAAATTCCTGATTGTTTTGACATGTATGGAAAGCTAGTTAGTCAGGCTACAACGTCCAACAAGTTTGAATCCCGTAGACCCAATTCTTGTGGAGAAAATGGGACATAAGCAAGAATATTTTGCCCGAGTTTGTTTCTGTGCGTATATTGCCATAGAGTAGGCTGTCAGCGGGCTTCAGTCCGTGGTGTTGTTTACTTCCTATATCTCGTTTTGACGGTATCATGTTATGAAAAATTCCTGATTGTTTTGACATGTATGGAAAGCTAGTTAGTCAGGCTACAACGTCCAACAAGTTTGAATCCCGTAGACCCAATACTTGTGGAGAAAATGGGACATAAGCAAGAATATTTTGCCCGAGTTTGTTTCTGTGCGTATATTGCCATAGAGTAGGCTGTCAGCGGGCTTCAGTCCGTGGTGTTGTTTACTTCCTATATCTCGTTTTGACGGTATCATGTTATGAAAAATTCCTGATTGTTTTGACATGTATGGAAAGCTAGTTAGTCAGGCTACAACGTCCAACAAGTTTGAATCCCGTAGACCCAATTCTTGTGGAGAAAATGGGACATAAGCAAGAATATTTTGCCCGAGTTTGTTTCTGTGCGTATATTGCCATAGAGTAGGCTGTCAGCGGGCTTCAGTCCGTGGTGTTGTTTACTTCCTATATCTCGTTTTGACGGTATCATGTTATGAAAAATTCCTGATTGTTTTGACATGTATGGAAAGCTAGTTAGTCAGGCTACAACGTCCAACAAGTTTGAATCCCGTAGACCCAATTCTTGTGGAGAAAATGGGACATAAGCAAGAATATTTTGCCCGAGTTTGTTTCTGTGCGTATATTGCCATAGAGTAGGCTGTCAGCGGGCTTCAGTCCGTGGTGTTGTTTACTTCCTATATCTCGTTTTGACGGTATCATGTTATGAAAAATTCCTGATTGTTTTGACATGTATGGAAAGCTAGTTAGTCAGGCTACAACGTCCAACAAGTTTGAATCCCGTAGACCCAATTCTTGTGGAGAAAATGGGACATAAGCAAGAATATTTTGCCCGAGTTTGTTTCTGTGCGTATATTGCCATAGAGTAGGCTGTCAGCGGGCTTCAGTCCGTGGTGTTGTTTACTTCCTATATCTCGTTTTGACGGTATCATGTTATGAAAAATTCCTGATTGTTTTGACATGTATGGAAAGCTAGTTAGTCAGGCTACAACGTCCAACAAGTTTGAATCCCGTAGACCCAATTCTTGTGGAGAAAATGGGACATAAGCAAGAATATTTTGCCCGAGTTTGTTTCTGTGCGTATATTGCCATAGAGTAGGCTGTCAGCGGGCTTCAGTCCGTGGTGTTGTTTACTTCCTATATCTCGTTTTGACGGTATCATGTTATGAAAAATTCCTGATTGTTTTGACATGTATGGAAAGCTAGTTAGTCAGGCTACAACGTCCAACAAGTTTGAATCCCGTAGACCCAATTCTTGTGGAGAAAATGGGACATAAGCAAGAATATTTTGCCCGAGTTTGTTTCTGTGCGTATATTGCCATAGAGTAGGCTGTCAGCGGGCTTCAGTCCGTGGTGTTGTTTACTTCCTATATCTCGTTTTGACGGTATCATGTTATGAAAAATTCCTGATTGTTTTGACATGTATGGAAAGCTAGTTAGTCAGGCTACAACGTCCAACAAGTTTGAATCCCGTAGACCCAATTCTTGTGGAGAAAATGGGACATAAGCAAGAATATTTTGCCCGAGTTTGTTTCTGTGCGTATATTGCCATAGAGTAGGCTGTCAGCGGGCTTCAGTCCGTGGTGTTGTTTACTTCCTATATCTCGTTTTGACGGTATCATGTTATGAAAAATTCCTGATTGTTTTGACATGTATGGAAAGCTAGTTAGTCAGGCTACAACGTCCAACAAGTTTGAATCCCGTAGACCCAATTCTTGTGGAGAAAATGGGACATAAGCAAGAATATTTTGCCCGAGTTTGTTTCTGTGCGTATATTGCCATAGAGTAGGCTGTCAGCGGGCTTCAGTCCGTGGTGTTGTTTACTTCCTATATCTCGTTTTGACGGTATCATGTTATGAAAAATTCCTGATTGTTTTGACATGTATGGAAAGCTAGTTAGTCAGGCTACAACGTCCAACAAGTTTGAATCCCGTAGACCCAATTCTTGTGGAGAAAATGGGACATAAGCAAGAATATTTTGCCCGAGTTTGTTTCTGTGCGTATATTGCCATAGAGTAGGCTGTCAGCGGGCTTCAGTCCGTGGTGTTGTTTACTTCCTATATCTCGTTTTGACGGTATCATGTTATGAAAAATTCCTGATTGTTTTGACATGTATGGAAAGCTAGTTAGTCAGGCTACAACGTCCAACAAGTTTGAATCCCGTAGACCCAATTCTTGTGGAGAAAATGGGACATAAGCAAGAATATTTTGCCCGAGTTTGTTTCTGTGCGTATATTGCCATAGAGTAGGCTGTCAGCGGGCTTCAGTCCGTGGTGTTGTTTACTTCCTATATCTCGTTTTGACGGTATCATGTTATGAAAAATTCCTGATTGTTTTGACATGTATGGAAAGCTAGTTAGTCAGGCTACAACGTCCAACAAGTTTGAATCCCGTAGACCCAATTCTTGTGGAGAAAATGGGACATAAGCAAGAATATTTTGCCCGAGTTTGTTTCTGTGCGTATATTGCCATAGAGTAGGCTGTCAGCGGGCTTCAGTCCGTGGTGTTGTTTACTTCCTATATCTCGTTTTGACGGTATCATGTTATGAAAAATTCCTGATTGTTTTGACATGTATGGAAAGCTAGTTAGTCAGGCTACAACGTCCAACAAGTTTGAATCCCGTAGACCCAATTCTTGTGGAGAAAATGGGACATAAGCAAGAATATTTTGCCCGAGTTTGTTTCTGTGCGTATATTGCCATAGAGTAGGCTGTCAGCGGGCTTCAGTCCGTGGTGTTGTTTACTTCCTATATCTCGTTTTGACGGTATCATGTTATGAAAAATTCCTGATTGTTTTGACATGTATGGAAAGCTAGTTAGTCAGGCTACAACGTCCAACAAGTTTGAATCCCGTAGACCCAATACTTGTGGAGAAAATGGGACATAAGCAAGAATATTTTGCCCGAGTTTGTTTCTGTGCGTATATTGCCATAGAGTAGGCTGTCAGCGGGCTTCAGTCCGTGGTGTTGTTTACTTCCTATATCTCGTTTTGACGGTATCATGTTATGAAAAATTCCTGATTGTTTTGACATGTATGGAAAGCTAGTTAGTCAGGCTACAACGTCCAACAAGTTTGAATCCCGTAGACCCAATTCTTGTGGAGAAAATGGGACATAAGCAAGAATATTTTGCCCGAGTTTGTTTCTGTGCGTATATTGCCATAGAGTAGGCTGTCAGCGGGCTTCAGTCCGTGGTGTTGTTTACTTCCTATATCTCGTTTTGACGGTATCATGTTATGAAAAATTCCTGATTGTTTTGACATGTATGGAAAGCTAGTTAGTCAGGCTACAACGTCCAACAAGTTTGAATCCCGTAGACCCAATTCTTGTGGAGAAAATGGGACATAAGCAAGAATATTTTGCCCGAGTTTGTTTCTGTGCGTATATTGCCATAGAGTAGGCTGTCAGCGGGCTTCAGTCCGTGGTGTTGTTTACTTCCTATATCTCGTTTTGACGGTATCATGTTATGAAAAATTCCTGATTGTTTTGACATGTATGGAAAGCTAGTTAGTCAGGCTACAACGTCCAACAAGTTTGAATCCCGTAGACCCAATTCTTGTGGAGAAAATGGGACATAAGCAAGAATATTTTGCCCGAGTTTGTTTCTGTGCGTATATTGCCATAGAGTAGGCTGTCAGCGGGCTTCAGTCCGTGGTGTTGTTTACTTCCTATATCTCGTTTTGACGGTATCATGTTATGAAAAATTCCTGATTGTTTTGACATGTATGGAAAGCTAGTTAGTCAGGCTACAACGTCCAACAAGTTTGAATCCCGTAGACCCAATACTTGTGGAGAAAATGGGACATAAGCAAGAATATTTTGCCCGAGTTTGTTTCTGTGCGTATATTGCCATAGAGTAGGCTGTCAGCGGGCTTCAGTCCGTGGTGTTGTTTACTTCCTATATCTCGTTTTGACGGTATCATGTTATGAAAAATTCCTGATTGTTTTGACATGTATGGAAAGCTAGTTAGTCAGGCTACAACGTCCAACAAGTTTGAATCCCGTAGACCCAATTCTTGTGGAGAAAATGGGACATAAGCAAGAATATTTTGCCCGAGTTTGTTTCTGTGCGTATATTGCCATAGAGTAGGCTGTCAGCGGGCTTCAGTCCGTGGTGTTGTTTACTTCCTATATCTCGTTTTGACGGTATCATGTTATGAAAAATTCCTGATTGTTTTGACATGTATGGAAAGCTAGTTAGTCAGGCTACAACGTCCAACAAGTTTGAATCCCGTAGACCCAATTCTTGTGGAGAAAATGGGACATAAGCAAGAATATTTTGCCCGAGTTTGTTTCTGTGCGTATATTGCCATAGAGTAGGCTGTCAGCGGGCTTCAGTCCGTGGTGTTGTTTACTTCCTATATCTCGTTTTGACGGTATCATGTTATGAAAAATTCCTGATTGTTTTGACATGTATGGAAAGCTAGTTAGTCAGGCTACAACGTCCAACAAGTTTGAATCCCGTAGACCCAATACTTGTGGAGAAAATGGGACATAAGCAAGAATATTTTGCCCGAGTTTGTTTCTGTGCGTATATTGCCATAGAGTAGGCTGTCAGCGGGCTTCAGTCCGTGGTGTTGTTTACTTCCTATATCTCGTTTTGACGGTATCATGTTATGAAAAATTCCTGATTGTTTTGACATGTATGGAAAGCTAGTTAGTCAGGCTACAACGTCCAACAAGTTTGAATCCCGTAGACCCAATACTTGTGGAGAAAATGGGACATAAGCAAGAATATTTTGCCCGAGTTTGTTTCTGTGCGTATATTGCCATAGAGTAGGCTGTCAGCGGGCTTCAGTCCGTGGTGTTGTTTACTTCCTATATCTCGTTTTGACGGTATCATGTTATGAAAAATTCCTGATTGTTTTGACATGTATGGAAAGCTAGTTAGTCAGGCTACAACGTCCAACAAGTTTGAATCCCGTAGACCCAATACTTGTGGAGAAAATGGGACATAAGCAAGAATATTTTGCCCGAGTTTGTTTCTGTGCGTATATTGCCATAGAGTAGGCTGTCAGCGGGCTTCAGTCCGTGGTGTTGTTTACTTCCTATATCTCGTTTTGACGGTATCATGTTATGAAAAATTCCTGATTGTTTTGACATGTATGGAAAGCTAGTTAGTCAGGCTACAACGTCCAACAAGTTTGAATCCCGTAGACCCAATACTTGTGGAGAAAATGGGACATAAGCAAGAATATTTTGCCCGAGTTTGTTTCTGTGCGTATATTGCCATAGAGTAGGCTGTCAGCGGGCTTCAGTCCGTGGTGTTGTTTACTTCCTATATCTCGTTTTGACGGTATCATGTTATGAAAAATTCCTGATTGTTTTGACATGTATGGAAAGCTAGTTAGTCAGGCTACAACGTCCAACAAGTTTGAATCCGTAGACCCAATACTTGTGGAGAAAATGGGACATAAGCAAGAATATTTTGCCCGAGTTTGTTTCTGTGCGTATATTGCCATAGAGTAGGCTGTCAGCGGGCTTCAGTCCGTGGTGTTGTTTACTTCCTATATCTCGTTTTGACGGTATCATGTTATGAAAAATTCCTGATTGTTTTGACATGTATGGAAAGCTAGTTAGTCAGGCTACAACGTCCAACAAGTTTGAATCCCGTAGACCCAATACTTGTGGAGAAAATGGGACATAAGCAAGAATATTTTGCCCGAGTTTGTTTCTGTGCGTATATTGCCATAGAGTAGGCTGTCAGCGGGCTTCAGTCCGTGGTGTTGTTTACTTCCTATATCTCGTTTTGACGGTATCATGTTATGAAAAATTCCTGATTGTTTTGACATGTATGGAAAGCTAGTTAGTCAGGCTACAACGTCCAACAAGTTTGAATCCCGTAGACCCAATACTTGTGGAGAAAATGGGACATAAGCAAGAATATTTTGCCCGAGTTTGTTTCTGTGCGTATATTGCCATAGAGTAGGCTGTCAGCGGGCTTCAGTCCGTGGTGTTGTTTACTTCCTATATCTCGTTTTGACGGTATCATGTTATGAAAAATTCCTGATTGTTTTGACATGTATGGAAAGCTAGTTAGTCAGGCTACAACGTCCAACAAGTTTGAATCCCGTAGACCCAATACTTGTGGAGAAAATGGGACATAAGCAAGAATATTTTGCCCGAGTTTGTTTCTGTGCGTATATTGCCATAGAGTAGGCTGTCAGCGGGCTTCAGTCCGTGGTGTTGTTTACTTCCTATATCTCGTTTTGACGGTATCATGTTATGAAAAATTCCTGATTGTTTTGACATGTATGGAAAGCTAGTTAGTCAGGCTACAACGTCCAACAAGTTTGAATCCCGTAGACCCAATACTTGTGGAGAAAATGGGACATAAGCAAGAATATTTTGCCCGAGTTTGTTTCTGTGCGTATATTGCCATAGAGTAGGCTGTCAGCGGGCTTCAGTCCGTGGTGTTGTTTACTTCCTATATCTCGTTTTGACGGTATCATGTTATGAAAAATTCCTGATTGTTTTGACATGTATGGAAAGCTAGTTAGTCAGGCTACAACGTCCAACAAGTTTGAATCCCGTAGACCCAATACTTGTGGAGAAAATGGGACATAAGCAAGAATATTTTGCCCGAGTTTGTTTCTGTGCGTATATTGCCATAGAGTAGGCTGTCAGCGGGCTTCAGTCCGTGGTGTTGTTTACTTCCTATATCTCGTTTTGACGGTATCATGTTATGAAAAATTCCTGATTGTTTTGACATGTATGGAAAGCTAGTTAGTCAGGCTACAACGTCCAACAAGTTTGAATCCCGTAGACCCAATACTTGTGGAGAAAATGGGACATAAGCAAGAATATTTTGCCCGAGTTTGTTTCTGTGCGTATATTGCCATAGAGTAGGCTGTCAGCGGGCTTCAGTCCGTGGTGTTGTTTACTTCCTATATCTCGTTTTGACGGTATCATGTTATGAAAAATTCCTGATTGTTTTGACATGTATGGAAAGCTAGTTAGTCAGGCTACAACGTCCAACAAGTTTGAATCCCGTAGACCCAATACTTGTGGAGAAAATGGGACATAAGCAAGAATATTTTGCCCGAGTTTGTTTCTGTGCGTATATTGCCATAGAGTAGGCTGTCAGCGGGCTTCAGTCCGTGGTGTTGTTTACTTCCTATATCTCGTTTTGACGGTATCATGTTATGAAAAATTCCTGATTGTTTTGACATGTATGGAAAGCTAGTTAGTCAGGCTACAACGTCCAACAAGTTTGAATCCCGTAGACCCAATACTTGTGGAGAAAATGGGACATAAGCAAGAATATTTTGCCCGAGTTTGTTTCTGTGCGTATATTGCCATAGAGTAGGCTGTCAGCGGGCTTCAGTCCGTGGTGTTGTTTACTTCCTATATCTCGTTTTGACGGTATCATGTTATGAAAAATTCCTGATTTTTTTGACATGTATGGAAAGCTAGTTAGTCAGGCTACAACGTCCAACAAGTTTGAATCCCGTAGACCCAATACTTGTGGAGAAAATGGGACATAAGCAAGAATATTTTGCCCGAGTTTGTTTCTGTGCGTATATTGCCATAGAGTAGGCTGTCAGCGGGCTTCAGTCCGTGGTGTTGTTTACTTCCTATATCTCGTTTTGACGGTATCATGTTATGAAAAATTCCTGATTGTTTTGACATGTATGGAAAGCTAGTTAGTCAGGCTACAACGTCCAACAAGTTTGAATCCCGTAGACCCAATACTTGTGGAGAAAATGGGACATAAGCAAGAATATTTTGCCCGAGTTTGTTTCTGTGCGTATATTGCCATAGAGTAGGCTGTCAGCGGGCTTCAGTCCGTGGTGTTGTTTACTTCCTATATCTCGTTTTGACGGTATCATGTTATGAAAAATTCCTGATTGTTTTGACATGTATGGAAAGCTAGTTAGTCAGGCTACAACGTCCAACAAGTTTGAATCCCGTAGACCCAATACTTGTGGAGAAAATGGGACATAAGCAAGAATATTTTGCCCGAGTTTGTTTCTGTGCGTATATTGCCATAGAGTAGGCTGTCAGCGGGCTTCAGTCCGTGGTGTTGTTTACTTCCTATATCTCGTTTTGACGGTATCATGTTATGAAAAATTCCTGATTGTTTTGACATGTATGGAAAGCTAGTTAGTCAGGCTACAACGTCCAACAAGTTTGAATCCCGTAGACCCAATACTTGTGGAGAAAATGGGACATAAGCAAGAATATTTTGCCCGAGTTTGTTTCTGTGCGTATATTGCCATAGAGTAGGCTGTCAGCGGGCTTCAGTCCGTGGTGTTGTTTACTTCCTATATCTCGTTTTGACGGTATCATGTTATGAAAAATTCCTGATTTTTTGACATGTATGGAAAGCTAGTTAGTCAGGCTACAACGTCCAACAAGTTTGAATCCCGTAGACCCAATACTTGTGGAGAAAATGGGACATAAGCAAGAATATTTTGCCCGAGTTTGTTTCTGTGCGTATATTGCCATAGAGTAGGCTGTCAGCGGGCTTCAGTCCGTGGTGTTGTTTACTTCCTATATCTCGTTTTGACGGTATCATGTTATGAAAAATTCCTGATTTTTTTGACATGTATGGAAAGCTAGTTAGTCAGGCTACAACGTCCAACAAGTTTGAATCCCGTAGACCCAATACTTGTGGAGAAAATGGGACATAAGCAAGAATATTTTGCCCGAGTTTGTTTCTGTGCGTATATTGCCATAGAGTAGGCTGTCAGCGGGCTTCAGTCCGTGGTGTTGTTTACTTCCTATATCTCGTTTTGACGGTATCATGTTATGAAAAATTCCTGATTGTTTTGACATGTATGGAAAGCTAGTTAGTCAGGCTACAACGTCCAACAAGTTTGAATCCCGTAGACCCAATACTTGTGGAGAAAATGGGACATAAGCAAGAATATTTTGCCCGAGTTTGTTTCTGTGCGTATATTGCCATAGAGTAGGCTGTCAGCGGGCTTCAGTCCGTGGTGTTGTTTACTTCCTATATCTCGTTTTGACGGTATCTTGTTATGAAAAATTCCTGATTTTTTGACATGTATGGAAAGCTAGTTAGTCAGGCTACAACGTCCAACAAGTTTGAATCCCGTAGACCCAATACTTGTGGAGAAAATGGGACATAAGCAAGAATATTTTGCCCGAGTTTGTTTCTGTGCGTATATTGCCATAGAGTAGGCTGTCAGCGGGCTTCAGTCCGTGGTGTTGTTTACTTCCTATATCTCGTTTTGACGGTATCATGTTATGAAAAATTCCTGATTGTTTTGACATGTATGGAAAGCTAGTTAGTCAGGCTACAACGTCCAACAAGTTTGAATCCGTAGACCCAATACTTGTGGAGAAAATGGGACATAAGCAAGAATATTTTGCCCGAGTTTGTTTCTGTGCGTATATTGCCATAGAGTAGGCTGTCAGCGGGCTTCAGTCCGTGGTGTTGTTTACTTCCTATATCTCGTTTTGACGGTATCATGTTATGAAAAATTCCTGATTGTTTTGACATGTATGGAAAGCTAGTTAGTCAGGCTACAACGTCCAACAAGTTTGAATCCCGTAGACCCAATACTTGTGGAGAAAATGGGACATAAGCAAGAATATTTTGCCCGAGTTTGTTTCTGTGCGTATATTGCCATAGAGTAGGCTGTCAGCGGGCTTCAGTCCGTGGTGTTGTTTACTTCCTATATCTCGTTTTGACGGTATCATGTTATGAAAAATTCCTGATTGTTTTGACATGTATGGAAAGCTAGTTAGTCAGGCTACAACGTCCAACAAGTTTGAATCCCGTAGACCCAATACTTGTGGAGAAAATGGGACATAAGCAAGAATATTTTGCCCGAGTTTGTTTCTGTGCGTATATTGCCATAGAGTAGGCTGTCAGCGGGCTTCAGTCCGTGGTGTTGTTTACTTCCTATATCTCGTTTTGACGGTATCATGTTATGAAAAATTCCTGATTTTTTGACATGTATGGAAAGCTAGTTAGTCAGGCTACAACGTCCAACAAGTTTGAATCCCGTAGACCCAATACTTGTGGAGAAAATGGGACATAAGCAAGAATATTTTGCCCGAGTTTGTTTCTGTGCGTATATTGCCATAGAGTAGGCTGTCAGCGGGCTTCAGTCCGTGGTGTTGTTTACTTCCTATATCTCGTTTTGACGGTATCATGTTATGAAAAATTCCTGATTGTTTTGACATGTATGGAAAGCTAGTTAGTCAGGCTACAACGTCCAACAAGTTTGAATCCGTAGACCCAATACTTGTGGAGAAAATGGGACATAAGCAAGAATATTTTGCCCGAGTTTGTTTCTGTGCGTATATTGCCATAGAGTAGGCTGTCAGCGGGCTTCAGTCCGTGGTGTTGTTTACTTCCTATATCTCGTTTTGACGGTATCATGTTATGAAAAATTCCTGATTGTTTTGACATGTATGGAAAGCTAGTTAGTCAGGCTACAACGTCCAACAAGTTTGAATCCCGTAGACCCAATACTTGTGGAGAAAATGGGACATAAGCAAGAATATTTTGCCCGAGTTTGTTTCTGTGCGTATATTGCCATAGAGTAGGCTGTCAGCGGGCTTCAGTCCGTGGTGTTGTTTACTTCCTATATCTCGTTTTGACGGTATCTTGTTATGAAAAATTCCTGATTTTTTTGACATGTATGGAAAGCTAGTTAGTCAGGCTACAACGTCCAACAAGTTTGAATCCCGTAGACCCAATACTTGTGGAGAAAATGGGACATAAGCAAGAATATTTTGCCCGAGTTTGTTTCTGTGCGTATATTGCCATAGAGTAGGCTGTCAGCGGGCTTCAGTCCGTGGTGTTGTTTACTTCCTATATCTCGTTTTGACGGTATCATGTTATGAAAAATTCCTGATTTTTTTGACATGTATGGAAAGCTAGTTAGTCAGGCTACAACGTCCAACAAGTTTGAATCCCGTAGACCCAATACTTGTGGAGAAAATGGGACATAAGCAAGAATATTTTGCCCGAGTTTGTTTCTGTGCGTATATTGCCATAGAGTAGGCTGTCAGCGGGCTTCAGTCCGTGGTGTTGTTTACTTCCTATATCTCGTTTTGACGGTATCATGTTATGAAAAATTCCTGATTGTTTTGACATGTATGGAAAGCTAGTTAGTCAGGCTACAACGTCCAACAAGTTTGAATCCGTAGACCCAATACTTGTGGAGAAAATGGGACATAAGCAAGAATATTTTGCCCGAGTTTGTTTCTGTGCGTATATTGCCATAGAGTAGGCTGTCAGCGGGCTTCAGTCCGTGGTGTTGTTTACTTCCTATATCTCGTTTTGACGGTATCATGTTATGAAAAATTCCTGATTGTTTTGACATGTATGGAAAGCTAGTTAGTCAGGCTACAACGTCCAACAAGTTTGAATCCCGTAGACCCAATACTTGTGGAGAAAATGGGACATAAGCAAGAATATTTTGCCCGAGTTTGTTTCTGTGCGTATATTGCCATAGAGTAGGCTGTCAGCGGGCTTCAGTCCGTGGTGTTGTTTACTTCCTATATCTCGTTTTGACGGTATCATGTTATGAAAAATTCCTGATTGTTTTGACATGTATGGAAAGCTAGTTAGTCAGGCTACAACGTCCAACAAGTTTGAATCCCGTAGACCCAATACTTGTGGAGAAAATGGGACATAAGCAAGAATATTTTGCCCGAGTTTGTTTCTGTGCGTATATTGCCATAGAGTAGGCTGTCAGCGGGCTTCAGTCCGTGGTGTTGTTTACTTCCTATATCTCGTTTTGACGGTATCATGTTATGAAAAATTCCTGATTTTTTTGACATGTATGGAAAGCTAGTTAGTCAGGCTACAACGTCCAACAAGTTTGAATCCGTAGACCCAATACTTGTGGAGAAAATGGGACATAAGCAAGAATATTTTGCCCGAGTTTGTTTCTGTGCGTATATTGCCATAGAGTAGGCTGTCAGCGGGCTTCAGTCCGTGGTGTTGTTTACTTCCTATATCTCGTTTTGACGGTATCATGTTATGAAAAATTCCTGATTGTTTTGACATGTATGGAAAGCTAGTTAGTCAGGCTACAACGTCCAACAAGTTTGAATCCCGTAGACCCAATACTTGTGGAGAAAATGGGACATAAGCAAGAATATTTTGCCCGAGTTTGTTTCTGTGCGTATATTGCCATAGAGTAGGCTGTCAGCGGGCTTCAGTCCGTGGTGTTGTTTACTTCCTATATCTCGTTTTGACGGTATCTTGTTATGAAAAATTCCTGATTGTTTTGACATGTATGGAAAGCTAGTTAGTCAGGCTACAACGTCCAACAAGTTTGAATCCCGTAGACCCAATACTTGTGGAGAAAATGGGACATAAGCAAGAATATTTTGCCCGAGTTTGTTTCTGTGCGTATATTGCCATAGAGTAGGCTGTCAGCGGGCTTCAGTCCGTGGTGTTGTTTACTTCCTATATCTCGTTTTGACGGTATCTTGTTATGAAAAATTCCTGATTGTTTTGACATGTATGGAAAGCTAGTTAGTCAGGCTACAACGTCCAACAAGTTTGAATCCCGTAGACCCAATACTTGTGGAGAAAATGGGACATAAGCAAGAATATTTTGCCCGAGTTTGTTTCTGTGCGTATATTGCCATAGAGTAGGCTGTCAGCGGGCTTCAGTCCGTGGTGTTGTTTACTTCCTATATCTCGTTTTGACGGTATCTTGTTATGAAAAATTCCTGATTTTTTTGACATGTATGGAAAGCTAGTTAGTCAGGCTACAACGTCCAACAAGTTTGAATCCCGTAGACCCAATACTTGTGGAGAAAATGGGACATAAGCAAGAATATTTTGCCCGAGTTTGTTTCTGTGCGTATATTGCCATAGAGTAGGCTGTCAGCGGGCTTCAGTCCGTGGTGTTGTTTACTTCCTATATCTCGTTTTGACGGTATCATGTTATGAAAAATTCCTGATTGTTTTGACATGTATGGAAAGCTAGTTAGTCAGGCTACAACGTCCAACAAGTTTGAATCCGTAGACCCAATACTTGTGGAGAAAATGGGACATAAGCAAGAATATTTTGCCCGAGTTTGTTTCTGTGCGTATATTGCCATAGAGTAGGCTGTCAGCGGGCTTCAGTCCGTGGTGTTGTTTACTTCCTATATCTCGTTTTGACGGTATCATGTTATGAAAAATTCCTGATTTTTTTGTATGGAAAGCTAGTTAGTCAGGCTACAACGTCCAACAAGTTTGAATCCGTAGACCCAATACTTGTGGAGAAAATGGGACATAAGCAAGAATATTTTGCCCGAGTTTGTTTCTGTGCGTATATTGCCATAGAGTAGGCTGTCAGCGGGCTTCAGTCCGTGGTGTTGTTTACTTCCTATATCTCGTTTTGACGGTATCTTGTTATGAAAAATTCCTGATTTTTTTGACATGTATGGAAAGCTAGTTAGTCAGGCTACAACGTCCAACAAGTTTGAATCCCGTAGACCCAATACTTGTGGAGAAAATGGGACATAAGCAAGAATATTTTGCCCGAGTTTGTTTCTGTGCGTATATTGCCATAGAGTAGGCTGTCAGCGGGCTTCAGTCCGTGGTGTTGTTTACTTCCTATATCTCGTTTTGACGGTATCATGTTATGAAAAATTCCTGATTGTTTTGACATGAATGGAAAGCTAGTTAGTCAGGCTACAACGTCCAACAAGTTTGAATCCCGTAGACCCAATACTTGTGGAGAAAATGGGACATAAGCAAGAATATTTTGCCCGAGTTTGTTTCTGTGCGTATATTGCCATAGAGTAGGCTGTCAGCGGGCTTCAGTCCGTGGTGTTGTTTACTTCCTATATCTCGTTTTGACGGTATCTTGTTATGAAAAATTCCTGATTTTTTTGACATGAATGGAAAGCTAGTTAGTCAGGCTACAACGTCCAACAAGTTTGAATCCCGTAGACCCAATACTTGTGGAGAAAATGGGACATAAGCAAGAATATTTTGCCCGAGTTTGTTTCTGTGCGTATATTGCCATAGAGTAGGCTGTCAGCGGGCTTCAGTCCGTGGTGTTGTTTACTTCCTATATCTCGTTTTGACGGTATCATGTTATGAAAAATTCCTGATTGTTTTGACATGTATGGAAAGCTAGTTAGTCAGGCTACAACGTCCAACAAGTTTGAATCCCGTAGACCCAATACTTGTGGAGAAAATGGGACATAAGCAAGAATATTTTGCCCGAGTTTGTTTCTGTGCGTATATTGCCATAGAGTAGGCTGTCAGCGGGCTTCAGTCCGTGGTGTTGTTTACTTCCTATATCTCGTTTTGACGGTATCATGTTATGAAAAATTCCTGATTGTTTTGACATGTATGGAAAGCTAGTTAGTCAGGCTACAACGTCCAACAAGTTTGAATCCCGTAGACCCAATACTTGTGGAGAAAATGGGACATAAGCAAGAATATTTTGCCCGAGTTTGTTTCTGTGCGTATATTGCCATAGAGTAGGCTGTCAGCGGGCTTCAGTCCGTGGTGTTGTTTTACTTCCTATATCTCGTTTTGACGGTATCATGTTATGAAAAATTCCTGATTGTTTTGACATGTATGGAAAGCTAGTTAGTCAGGCTACAACGTCCAACAAGTTTGAAATCCGTAGACCCAATACTTGTGGAGAAAATGGGACATAAGCAAGAATATTTTGCCCGAGTTTGTTTCTGTGCGTATATTGCCATAGAGTAGGCTGTCAGCGGGCTTCAGTCCGTGGTGTTGTTTACTTCCTATATCTCGTTTTGACGGTATCATGTTATGAAAAATTCCTGATTGTTTTGACATGTATGGAAAGCTAGTTAGTCAGGCTACAACGTCCAACAAGTTTGAATCCCGTAGACCCAATTCTTGTGGAGAAAATGGACATAAGCAAGAATATTTTGCCCGAGTTTGTTTCTGTGCGTATATTGCCATAGAGTAGGCTGTCAGCGGGCTTCAGTCCGTGGTGTTTTTACTACTTCCTATATCTCGTTTTGACGGTATCATGTTATGAAAAATTCCTGATTGTTTTGACATGTATGGAAAGCTAGTTAGTCAGGCTACAACGTCCAACAAGTTTGAATCCCGTAGACCCAATTCTTGTGGAGAAAATGGGACATAAGCAAGAATATTTTGCCCGAGTTTGTTTCTGTGCGTATATTGCCATAGAGTAGGCTGTCAGCGGGCTTCAGTCCGTGGTGTTGTTTACTTCCTATATCTCGTTTTGACGGTATCATGTTATGAAAATTCCTGATTTTTTGACATGTATGGAAAGCTAGTTAGTCAGGCTACAACGTCCAACAAGTTTGAAATCCCGTAGACCCAATTCTTGTGGAGAAAATGGGACATAAGCAAGAATATTTTGCCCGAGTTTGTTTCTGTGCGTATATTGCCATAGAGTAGGCTGTCAGCGGGCTTCAGTCCGTGGTGTTGTTTACTTCCTATATCTCGTTTTGACGGTATCATGTTATGAAAATTCCTGATTGTTTTGACATGTATGGAAAGCTAGTTAGTCAGGCTACAACGTCCAACAAGTTTGAAATCCGTAGACCCAATACTTGTGGAGAAAATGGGACATAAGCAAGAATATTTTGCCCGAGTTTGTTTCTGTGCGTATATTGCCATAGAGTAGGCTGTCAGCGGGCTTCAGTCCGTGGTGTTGTTTACTTCCTATATCTCGTTTTGACGGTATCATGTTATGAAAAATTCCTGATTGTTTTGACATGTATGGAAAGCTAGTTAGTCAGGCTACAACGTCCAACAAGTTTGAAATCCGTAGACCCAATACTTGTGGAGAAAATGGGACATAAGCAAGAATATTTTTGCCCGAGTTTGTTTTCTGTGCGTATATTGCCATAGAGTAGGCTGTCAGCGGGCTTCAGTCCGTGGTGTTGTTTACTTCCTATATCTCGTTTTGACGGTATCATGTTATGAAAAATTCCTGATTGTTTTGACATGTATGGAAAGCTAGTTAGTCAGGCTACAACGTCCAACAAGTTTGAAATCCCGTAGACCCAATTCTTGTGGAGAAAATGGGACATAAGCAAGAATATTTTGCCCGAGTTTGTTTCTGTGCGTATATTGCCATAGAGTAGGCTGTCAGCGGGCTTCAGTCCGTGGTGTTGTTTACTTCCTATATCTCGTTTTGACGGTATCATGTTATAAAAATTCCTGATTGTTTTGACATGTATGGAAAGCTAGTTAGTCAGGCTACAACGTCCAACAAGTTTGAATCCCGTAGACCCAATTCTTGTGGAGAAAATGGGACATAAGCAAGAATATTTTGCCCGAGTTTGTTTCTGTGCGTATATTGCCATAGAGTAGGCTGTCAGCGGGCTTCAGTCCGTGGTGTTGTTTACTTCCTATATCTCGTTTTGACGGTATCATGTTATGAAAATTCCTGATTGTTTTGACATGTATGGAAAGCTAGTTAGTCAGGCTACAACGTCCAACAAGTTTGAATCCGTAGACCCAATTCTTGTGGAGAAAATGGGACATAAGCAAGAATATTTTGCCCGAGTTTGTTTCTGTGCGTATATTGCCATAGAGTAGGCTGTCAGCGGGCTTCAGTCCGTGGTGTTGTTTACTTCCTATATCTCGTTTTGACGGTATCATGTTATGAAAAATTCCTGATTTTTTGACATGTATGGAAAGCTAGTTAGTCAGGCTACAACGTCCAACAAGTTTGAAATCCGTAGACCCAATTCTTGTGGAGAAAATGGGACATAAGCAAGAATATTTTTCCCGAGTTTGTTTTCTGTGCGTATATTGCCATAGAGTAGGCTGTCAGCGGGCTTCAGTCCCCGTGGTGTTGTTTACTCCTATATCTCGTTTTGACGGTATCTTGTTATGATAAATTCCTGATTGTTT
>NW_024037076.1:3382776-3441626 GCF_015706575.1 Patiria miniata | reverse complement strand
TTTACTTCCTATATCTCGTTTTGACGGTATCTTGTTATGAAAAATTCCTAATTTTTTTTGACATGAATGGAAAGCTAGTTAGTCAGGCTACAACGTCCAACAAGTTTGAATCCGTAGACCCAATACTTGTGGAGAAAATGGGACATAAGCAAGAATATTTTGCCCGAGTTTGTTTCTGTGCGTATATTGCCATAGAGTAGGCTGTCAGCGCGGCTTCAGTCCGTGGTGTTGTTTACTTCCTATCTCGTTTTGACGGTATCATTGTTATGAAAAATTCCTGATTGTTTTGACATGAATGGAAAGCTAGTTAGTCAGGCTACAACGTCCAACAAGTTTGAATCCCGTAGACCCAATACTTGTGGAGAAAATGGGACATAAGCAAGAATATTTTGCCCGAGTTTGTTTCTGTGCGTATATTGCCATAGAGTAGGCTGTCAGCGGGCTTCAGTCCGTGGTGTTGTTTACTTCCTATATCTCGTTTTGACGGTATCTTGTTATGAAAAATTCCTAATTTTTTTGACATGATGGAAAGCTAGTTAGTCAGGCTACAACGTCCAACAAGTTTGAACCCGTAGACCCAATACTTGTGGAGAAAATGGACATAAGCAAGAATATTTTGCCCGAGTTTGTTTCTGTGCGTATATTGCCATAGAGTAGGCTGTCAGCGGGCTTCAGTCCGTGGTGTTGTTTACTTCCTATATCTCGTTTTGACGGTATCTTGTTATGAAAAATTCCTATTTTTTTTGACATGAATGGAAAGCTAGTTAGTCAGGCTACAACGTCCAACAAGTTTGAAATCCGTAGACCCAATTTGTGGAGAAAATGGGACATAAGCAAGAATATTTTGCCCGAGTTTGTTTCTGTGCGTATATTGCCATAGAGTAGGCTGTCAGCGGGCTTCAGTCCGTGGTGTTGTTTACTTCCTATATCTCGTTTTGACGGTATCTTGTTATGAAAAATTCCTGATTGTTTTGACATGTATGGAAAGCTAGTTAGTCAGGCTACAACGTCCAACAAGTTTGAATCCCGTAGACCCAATACTTGTGGAGAAAATGGGACATAAGCAAGAATATTTTGCCCGAGTTTGTTTCTGTGCGTATATTGCCATAGAGTAGGCTGTCAGCGGGCTTCAGTCCGTGGTGTTGTTTACTTCCTATATCTCGTTTTGACGGTATCTTGTTATGAAAAATTCCTAATTTTTTTGACATAATGGAAAGCTAGTTAGTCAGGCTACAACGTCCAACAAGTTTGAATCCCGTAGACCCAATACTTGTGGAGAAAATGGGACATAAGCAAGAATATTTTGCCCGAGTTTGTTTCTGTGCGTATATTGCCATAGAGTAGGCTGTCAGCGGGCTTCAGTCCGTGGTGTTGTTTACTTCCTATATCTCGTTTTGACGGTATCATGTTATGAAAATTCCTGATTGTTTTGACATATGGAAAGCTAGTTAGTCAGGCTACAACGTCCAACAAGTTTGAATCCCGTAGACCCAATACTTGTGGAGAAAATGGGACATAAGCAAGAATATTTTGCCCGAGTTTGTTTCTGTGCGTATATTGCCATAGAGTAGGCTGTCAGCGGGCTTCAGTCCGTGGTGTTGTTTACTTCCTATATCTCGTTTTGACGGTATCATGTTATGAAAATTTCCTATTGTTTTTGACATGTATGGAAAGCTAGTTAGTCAGGCTACAACGTCCAACAAGTTTGAATCCCGTAGACCCAATACTTGTGGAGAAAATGGACATAAGCAAGAATATTTTGCCCGAGTTTGTTTCTGTGCGTATATTGCCATAGAGTAGGCTGTCAGCGGGCTTCAGTCCGTGGTGTTGTTTACTTCCTATATCTCGTTTTGACGGTATCATGTTATGAAAAATTCCTGATTGTTTTGACATGTAATGGAAAGCTAGTTAGTCAGGCTACAACGTCCAACAAGTTTGAATCCCGTAGACCCAATACTTGTGGAGAAAATGGGACATAAGCAAGAATATTTTGCCCGAGTTTGTTTCTGTGCGTATATTGCCATAGAGTAGGCTGTCAGCGGGCTTCAGTCCGTGGTGTTGTTTACTTCCTATATCTCGTTTTGACGGTATCTTGTTATGAAAATTTCTGATTTTTTTTGACATGTATGGAAAGCTAGTTAGTCAGGCTACAACGTCCAACAAGTTTGAATCCCGTAGACCCAATACTTGTGGAGAAAATGGGACATAAGCAAGAATATTTTGCCCGAGTTTGTTTCTGTGCGTATATTGCCATAGAGTAGGCTGTCAGCGGGCTTCAGTCCGTGGTGTTGTTTACTTCCTATATCTCGTTTTGACGGTATCATGTTATGAAAATTCCTGATTTGTTTGACATGTATGGAAAGCTAGTTAGTCAGGCTACAACGTCCAACAAGTTTGAATCCCGTAGACCCAAATACTTGTGGAGAAAATGGGACATAAGCAAGAATATTTTGCCCGAGTTTGTTTCTGTGCGTATATTGCCATAGAGTAGGCTGTCAGCGGGCTTCAGTCCGTGGTGTTGTTTACTTCCTATATCTCGTTTTGACGGTATCTTGTTATGAAAAATTCCTGATTTTTTGACATGAATGGAAAGCTAGTTAGTCAGGCTACAACGTCCAACAAGTTTGAATCCCGTAGACCCAATACTTGTGGAGAAAATGGGACATAAGCAAGAATATTTTGCCCGAGTTTGTTTTCTGTGCGTATATTGCCATAGAGTAGGCTGTCAGCGGGCTTCAGTCCGTGGTGTTGTTTACTTCCTATATCTCGTTTTGACGGTATCTTGTTATGAAAAATTCCTAATTTTTTTGACATGTATGGAAAGCTAGTTAGTCAGGCTACAACGTCCAACAAGTTTGAATCCCGTAGACCCAATACTTGTGGAGAAAATGGACATAAGCAAGAATATTTTGCCCGAGTTTGTTTCTGTGCGTATATTGCCATAGAGTAGGCTGTCAGCGGGCTTCAGTCCGTGGTGTTGTTTACTTCCTATATCTCGTTTTGACGGTATCATGTTATGAAAAATTCCTGATTGTTTTGACATGTATGGAAAGCTAGTTAGTCAGGCTACAACGTCCAACAAGTTTGAATCCCGTAGACCCAATACTTGTGGAGAAAATGGGACATAAGCAAGAATATTTTGCCCGAGTTTGTTTCTGTGCGTATATTGCCATAGAGTAGGCTGTCAGCGGGCTTCAGTCCGTGGTGTTGTTTACTTCCTATATCTCGTTTTGACGGTATCTTGTTATGAAAAATTCCTGATTTTTTTGACATGTATGGAAAGCTAGTTAGTCAGGCTACAACGTCCAACAAGTTTGAATCCCGTAGACCCAATTCTTGGGAGAAAATGGGACATAAGCAAGAATATTTTGCCCGAGTTTGTTTCTGTGCGTATATTGCCATAGAGTAGGCTGTCAGCGGGCTTCAGTCCGTGGTGTTGTTTACTTCCTATATCTCGTTTTGACGGTATCTTGTTATGAAAATTCCTGATTGTTTTTGACATGTTGGAAAGCTAGTTAGTCAGGCTACAACGTCCAACAAGTTTGAATCCCGTAGACCCAATACTTGTGGAGAAAATGGGACATAAGCAAGAATATTTTGCCCGAGTTTGTTTCTGTGCGTATATTGCCATAGAGTAGGCTGTCAGCGGGCTTCAGTCCGTGGTGTTGTTTACTTCCTATATCTCGTTTTGACGGTATCTTGTTATGAAAAATTCCTGATTTTTTGACATGAATGGAAAGCTAGTTAGTCAGGCTACAACGTCCAACAAGTTTGAATCCCGTAGACCCAATACTTGTGGAGAAAATGGGACATAAGCAAGAATATTTTGCCCGAGTTTGTTTCTGTGCGTATATTGCCATAGAGTAGGCTGTCAGCGGGCTTCAGTCCGTGGTGTTGTTTACTTCCTATATCTCGTTTTGACGGTATCATTGTTATGAAAAATTCCTGATTGTTTTGACATGTATGGAAAGCTAGTTAGTCAGGCTACAACGTCCAACAAGTTTGAATCCCGTAGACCCAATACTTGTGGAGAAAATGGGACATAAGCAAGAATATTTTGCCCGAGTTTGTTTCTGTGCGTATATTGCCATAGAGTAGGCTGTCAGCGGGCTTCAGTCCGTGGTGTTGTTTACTTCCTATATCTCGTTTTGACGGTATCATGTTATGAAAATTCCTGATTGTTTTTGACATGTATGGAAAGCTAGTTAGTCAGGCTACAACGTCCAACAAGTTTGAATCCGTAGACCCAATACTTGTGGAGAAAATGGGACATAAGCAAGAATATTTTGCCCGAGTTTGTTTCTGTGCGTATATTGCCATAGAGTAGGCTGTCAGCGGGCTTCAGTCCGTGGTGTTGTTTACTTCCTATATCTCGTTTTGACGGTATCTTGTTATGAAAAATTCCTGATTTTTTTGACATGTATGGAAAGCTAGTTAGTCAGGCTACAACGTCCAACAAGTTTGAATCCGTAGACCCAATACTTGTGGAGAAAATGGGACATAAGCAAGAATATTTTGCCCGAGTTTGTTTCTGTGCGTATATTGCCATAGAGTAGGCTGTCAGCGGGCTTCAGTCCGTGGTGTTGTTTACTTCCTATATCTCGTTTTGACGGTATCTTGTTATGAAAAATTCCTGATTGTTTTGACATGAATGGAAAGCTAGTTAGTCAGGCTACAACGTCCAACAAGTTTGAATCCCGTAGACCCAATACTTGTGGAGAAAATGGGACATAAGCAAGAATATTTTGCCCGAGTTTGTTTCTGTGCGTATATTGCCATAGAGTAGGCTGTCAGCGGGCTTCAGTCCGTGTGTTGTTTACTTCCTATATCTCGTTTTGACGGTATCATGTTATGAAAAATTCCTGATTTTTTGACATGTATGGAAAGCTAGTTAGTCAGGCTACAACGTCCAACAAGTTTGAATCCCGTAGACCCAATACTTGTGGAGAAAATGGGACATAAGCAAGAATATTTTGCCCGAGTTTGTTTCTGTGCGTATATTGCCATAGAGTAGGCTGTCAGCGGGCTTCAGTCCGTGGTGTTGTTTACTTCCTATATCTCGTTTTGACGGTATCATGTTATGAAAAATTCCTGATTGTTTTGACATGTATGGAAAGCTAGTTAGTCAGGCTACAACGTCCAACAAGTTTGAATCCCGTAGACCCAATACTTGTGGAGAAAATGGGACATAAGCAAGAATATTTTGCCCGAGTTTGTTTCTGTGCGTATATTGCCATAGAGTAGGCTGTCAGCGGGCTTCAGTCCGTGGTGTTGTTTACTTCCTATATCTCGTTTTGACGGTATCTTGTTATGAAAAATTCCTGATTGTTTTGACATGTATGGAAAGCTAGTTAGTCAGGCTACAACGTCCAACAAGTTTGAATCCCGTAGACCCAATACTTGTGGAGAAAATGGGACATAAGCAAGAATATTTTGCCCGAGTTTGTTTCTGTGCGTATATTGCCATAGAGTAGGCTGTCAGCGGGCTTCAGTCCGTGGTGTTGTTTACTTCCTATATCTCGTTTTGACGGTATCATGTTATGAAAATTCCTGATTTTTTTGACATGTATGGAAAGCTAGTTAGTCAGGCTACAACGTCCAACAAGTTTGAATCCCGTAGACCCAATTCTTGTGGAGAAAATGGGACATAAGCAAGAATATTTTGCCCGAGTTTTTGTTTCTGTGCGTATATTGCCATAGAGTAGGCTGTCAGCGGGCTTCAGTCCGTGGTGTTGTTTACTTCCTATATCTCGTTTTGACGGTATCATGTTATGAAAAATTCCTGATTGTTTTGACATGTATGGAAAGCTAGTTAGTCAGGCTACAACGTCCAACAAGTTTGAATCCGTAGACCCAATACTTGTGGAGAAAATGGGACATAAGCAAGAATATTTTGCCCGAGTTTGTTTCTGTGCGTATATTGCCATAGAGTAGGCTGTCAGCGGCTTCAGTCCGTGGTGTTGTTTACTTCCTATATCTCGTTTTGACGGTATCATGTTATGAAAAATTCCTGATTTTTTTGACATGATGGAAAGCTAGTTAGTCAGGCTACAACGTCCAACAAGTTTGAATCCCGTAGACCCAATACTTGTGGAGAAAATGGGACATAAGCAAGAATATTTTGCCCGAGTTTGTTTCTGTGCGTATATTGCCATAGAGTAGGCTGTCAGCGGGCTTCAGTCCGTGGTGTTGTTTACTTCCTATATCTCGTTTTGACGGTATCATGTTATGAAAAATTCCTGATTGTTTTGACATGTATGGAAAGCTAGTTAGTCAGGCTACAACGTCCAACAAGTTTGAATCCCGTAGACCCAATACTTGTGGAGAAAATGGGACATAAGCAAGAATATTTTGCCCGAGTTTGTTTCTGTGCGTATATTGCCATAGAGTAGGCTGTCAGCGGGCTTCAGTCCGTGGTGTTGTTTACTTCCTATATCTCGTTTTGACGGTATCTTGTTATGAAAATTCCTGATTTTTTTGACATGTATGGAAAGCTAGTTAGTCAGGCTACAACGTCCAACAAGTTTGAATCCCGTAGACCCAATACTTGTGGAGAAAATGGGACATAAGCAAGAATATTTTGCCCGAGTTTGTTTCTGTGCGTATATTGCCATAGAGTAGGCTGTCAGCGGGCTTCAGTCCGTGGTGTTGTTTACTTCCTATATCTCGTTTTGACGGTATCATGTTATGAAAATTCCTGATTTTTTTGACATGAATGGAAAGCTAGTTAGTCAGGCTACAACGTCCAACAAGTTTGAATCCCGTAGACCCAATACTTGTGGAGAAAATGGGACATAAGCAAGAATATTTTGCCCGAGTTTGTTTCTGTGCGTATATTGCCATAGAGTAGGCTGTCAGCGGGCTTCAGTCCGTGGTGTTGTTTACTTCCTATATCTCGTTTTGACGGTATCATTGTTATGAAAAATTCCTGATTTTTTTGACATGTATGGAAAGCTAGTTAGTCAGGCTACAACGTCCAACAAGTTTGAATCCCGTAGACCCAATACTTGTGGAGAAAATGGACATAAGCAAGAATATTTTGCCCGAGTTTGTTTCTGTGCGTATATTGCCATAGAGTAGGCTGTCAGCGGGCTTCAGTCCGTGGTGTTGTTTACTTCCTATATCTCGTTTTGACGGTATCATGTTATGAAAAATTCCTGATTGTTTTGACATGTATGGAAAGCTAGTTAGTCAGGCTACAACGTCCAACAAGTTTGAATCCGTAGACCCAATACTTGTGGAGAAAATGGGACATAAGCAAGAATATTTTGCCCGAGTTTGTTTCTGTGCGTATATTGCCATAGAGTAGGCTGTCAGCGGGCTTCAGTCCGTGGTGTTGTTTACTTCCTATATCTCGTTTTGACGGTATCATGTTATGAAAAATTCCTGATTTTTTTGACATGTATGGAAAGCTAGTTAGTCAGGCTACAACGTCCAACAAGTTTGAATCCCGTAGACCCAATACTTGTGGAGAAAATGGGACATAAGCAAGAATATTTTGCCCGAGTTTGTTTCTGTGCGTATATTGCCATAGAGTAGGCTGTCAGCGGGCTTCAGTCCGTGGTGTTGTTTACTTCCTATATCTCGTTTTGACGGTATCTTGTTATGAAAAATTCCTGATTGTTTTGACATGTATGGAAAGCTAGTTAGTCAGGCTACAACGTCCAACAAGTTTGAATCCGTAGACCCAATACTTGTGGAGAAAATGACATAAGCAAGAATATTTTGCCCGAGTTTGTTTCTGTGCGTATATTGCCATAGAGTAGGCTGTCAGCGGCTTCAGTCCGTGGTGTTGTTTACTTCCTATATCTCGTTTTGACGGTATCTGTTATGAAAAATTCCTGATTGTTTTGACATGTATGGAAAGCTAGTTAGTCAGGCTACAACGTCCAACAAGTTTGAATCCCGTAGACCCAATACTTGTGGAGAAAATGGGACATAAGCAAGAATATTTTTGCCCGAGTTTGTTTCTGTGCGTATATTGCCATAGAGTAGGCTGTCAGCGTGCTTCAGTCCGTGGTGTTGTTTACTTCCTATATCTCGTTTTGACGGTATCTTGTTATGAAAAATTCCTGATTTTTTGACATGATGGAAAGCTAGTTAGTCAGGCTACAACGTCCAACAAGTTTGAATCCCGTAGACCCAATACTTGTGGAGAAAATGGGACATAAGCAAGAATATTTTGCCCGAGTTTGTTTCTGTGCGTATATTGCCATAGAGTAGGCTGTCAGCGGGCTTCAGTCCGTGGTGTTGTTTACTTCCTATATCTCGTTTTGACGGTATCTGTTATGAAAAATTCCTGATTTTTTGACATGTATGGAAAGCTAGTTAGTCAGGCTACAACGTCCAACAAGTTTGAATCCCGTAGACCCAATACTTGTGGAGAAAATGGGACATAAGCAAGAATATTTTGCCCGAGTTTGTTTCTGTGCGTATATTGCCATAGAGTAGGCTGTCAGCGGGCTTCAGTCCGTGGTGTTGTTTACTTCCTATATCTCGTTTTGACGGTATCATTGTTATGAAAAATTCCTGATTTTTTTGACATGTATGGAAAGCTAGTTAGTCAGGCTACAACGTCCAACAAGTTTGAATCCCGTAGACCCAATACTTGTGGAGAAAATGGGACATAAGCAAGAATATTTTGCCCGAGTTTGTTTCTGTGCGTATATTGCCATAGAGTAGGCTGTCAGCGGGCTTCAGTCCGTGGTGTTGTTTACTTCCTATATCTCGTTTTGACGGTATCTGTTATGAAAAATTCCTATTTTTTTGACATGATGGAAAGCTAGTTAGTCAGGCTACAACGTCCAACAAGTTTGAATCCCGTAGACCCAATACTTGTGGAGAAAATGGGACATAAGCAAGAATATTTTGCCCGAGTTTGTTTCTGTGCGTATATTGCCATAGAGTAGGCTGTCAGCGGGCTTCAGTCCGTGGTGTTGTTTACTTCCTATATCTCGTTTTGACGGTATCATGTTTATGAAAAATTCCTGATTGTTTTGACATGTATGGAAAGCTAGTTAGTCAGGCTACAACGTCCAACAAGTTTGAATCCCGTAGACCCAATACTTGTGGAGAAAATGGGACATAAGCAAGAATATTTTGCCCGAGTTTGTTTCTGTGCGTATATTGCCATAGAGTAGGCTGTCAGCGGGCTTCAGTCCGTGGTGTTGTTTACTTCCTATATCTCGTTTTGACGGTATCATGTTATGAAAAATTCCTGATTGTTTTGACATGTATGGAAAGCTAGTTAGTCAGGCTACAACGTCCAACAAGTTTGAATCCCGTAGACCCAATACTTGTGGAGAAAATGGGACATAAGCAAGAATATTTTGCCCGAGTTTGTTTCTGTGCGTATATTGCCATAGAGTAGGCTGTCAGCGGGCTTCAGTCCGTGGTGTTGTTTACTTCCTATATCTCGTTTTGACGGTATCTGTTATGAAAAATTCCTGATTGTTTTGACATGTATGGAAAGCTAGTTAGTCAGGCTACAACGTCCAACAAGTTTGAATCCCGTAGACCCAATACTTGTGGAGAAAATGGGACATAAGCAAGAATATTTTGCCCGAGTTTGTTTCTGTGCGTATATTGCCATAGAGTAGGCTGTCAGCGGGCTTCAGTCCGTGGTGTTGTTTACTTCCTATATCTCGTTTTGACGGTATCTTGTTATGAAAAATTCCTGATTGTTTTGACATGTATGGAAAGCTAGTTAGTCAGGCTACAACGTCCAACAAGTTTGAATCCCGTAGACCCAATACTTGTGGAGAAAATGGGACATAAGCAAGAATATTTTGCCCGAGTTTGTTTCTGTGCGTATATTGCCATAGAGTAGGCTGTCAGCGGCTTCAGGGCTTCAGTCCGTGGTGTTGTTTTACTTCCTATATCTCGTTTTGACGGTATCATGTTATGAAAAATTCTTCCTGATTTTTTTGACATGATGGAAAGCTAGTTAGTCAGGCTACAACGTCCAACAAGTTTGAATCCCGTAGACCCATATTCTTGTGGAGAAAATGGGACATAAGCAAGAATATTTTGCCCGAGTTTGTTTCTGTGCGTATATTGCCATAGAGTAGGCTGTCAGCGGGCTTCAGTCCGTGGTGTTGTTTACTTCCTATATCTCGTTTTGACGGTATCTTGTTATGAAAAATTCCTAATTTTTTTGACATGTATGGAAAGCTAGTTAGTCAGGCTACAACGTCCAACAAGTTTGAATCCCGTAGACCCAATACTTGTGGAGAAAATGGGACATAAGCAAGAATATTTTGCCCGAGTTTGTTTCTGTGCGTATATTGCCATAGAGTAGGCTGTCAGCGGGCTTCAGTCCGTGGTGTTGTTTACTTCCTATATCTCGTTTTGACGGTATCATGTTATGAAAAATTCCTGATTTTTTTGACATGTATGGAAAGCTAGTTAGTCAGGCTACAACGTCCAACAAGTTTGAATCCGTAGACCCAATACTTGTGGAGAAAATGGGACATAAGCAAGAATATTTTGCCCGAGTTTGTTTCTGTGCGTATATTGCCATAGAGTAGGCTGTCAGCGGGCTTCAGTCCGTGGTGTTGTTTACTTCCTATATCTCGTTTTGACGGTATCATGTTATGAAAAATTCCTGATTGTTTTGACATGTATGGAAAGCTAGTTAGTCAGGCTACAACGTCCAACAAGTTTGAATCCGTAGACCCAATACTTGTGGAGAAAATGGACATAAGCAAGAATATTTTGCCCGAGTTTGTTTCTGTGCGTATATTGCCATAGAGTAGGCTGTCAGCGGGCTTCAGTCCGTGGTGTTGTTTACTTCCTATATCTCGTTTTGACGGTATCATGTTATGAAAATTCCTGATTGTTTTGACATGTATGGAAAGCTAGTTAGTCAGGCTACAACGTCCAACAAGTTTGAATCCCGTAGACCCAATACTTGTGGAGAAAATGGGACATAAGCAAGAATATTTTGCCCGAGTTTGTTTCTGTGCGTATATTGCCATAGAGTAGGCTGTCAGCGGGCTTCAGTCCGTGGTGTTGTTTACTTCCTATATCTCGTTTTGACGGTATCTTGTTATGAAAAATTCCTGATTGTTTTGACATGTATGGAAAGCTAGTTAGTCAGGCTACAACGTCCAACAAGTTTGAATCCGTAGACCCAATACTTGTGGAGAAAATGGGACATAAGCAAGAATATTTTGCCCGAGTTTGTTTCTGTGCGTATATTGCCATAGAGTAGGCTGTCAGCGGGCTTCAGTCCGTGGTGTTGTTTACTTCCTATATCTCGTTTTGACGGTATCTTGTTATGAAAAATTCCTGATTTTTTTTGACATGATGGAAAGCTAGTTAGTCAGGCTACAACGTCCAACAAGTTTGAATCCCGTAGACCCAATACTTGTGGAGAAAATGGGACATAAGCAAGAATATTTTGCCCGAGTTTGTTTCTGTGCGTATATTGCCATAGAGTAGGCTGTCAGCGGCTTCAGTCCGTGGTGTTGTTTACTTCCTATATCTCGTTTTGACGGTATCTTGTTATGAAAAATTCCTAATTGTTTTGACATGTATGGAAAGCTAGTTAGTCAGGCTACAACGTCCAACAAGTTTGAATCCCGTAGACCCAATACTTGTGGAGAAAATGGGACATAAGCAAGCAAGATATTTTGCCCGAGTTTGTTTCTGTGCGTATATTGCCATAGAGTAGGCTGTCAGCGGGCTTCAGTCCGTGGTGTTGTTTACTTCCTATATCTCGTTTTGACGGTATCATTGTATGAAAAATTCCTATTTTTTTGACATGTATGGAAAGCTAGTTAGTCAGGCTACAACGTCCAACAAGTTTGAATCCCGTAGACCCAATACTTGTGGAGAAAATGGGACATAAGCAAGAATATTTTGCCCGAGTTTGTTTCTGTGCGTATATTGCCATAGAGTAGGCTGTCAGCGGGCTTCAGTCCGTGGTGTTGTTTACTTCCTATATCTCGTTTTGACGGTATCTGTTATGAAAAATTCCTATTTTTTTTGACATGTATGGAAAGCTAGTTAGTCAGGCTACAACGTCCAACAAGTTTGAATCCGTAGACCCAATACTTGTGGAGAAAATGGGACATAAGCAAGAATATTTTGCCCGAGTTTGTTTCTGTGCGTATATTGCCATAGAGTAGGCTGTCAGCGGGCTTCAGTCCGTGGTGTTGTTTACTTCCTATATCTCGTTTTGACGGTATCATGTTATGAAAAATTCCTGATTGTTTTGACATGTATGGAAAGCTAGTTAGTCAGGCTACAACGTCCAACAAGTTTGAATCCCGTAGACCCAATACTTGTGGAGAAAATGGGACATAAGCAAGAATATTTTGCCCGAGTTTGTTTCTGTGCGTATATTGCCATAGAGTAGGCTGTCAGCGGGCTTCAGTCCGTGGTGTTGTTTACTTCCTATATCTCGTTTTGACGGTATCATGTTATGAAAAATTCCTGATTGTTTTGACATGTATGGAAAGCTAGTTAGTCAGGCTACAACGTCCAACAAGTTTGAATCCCGTAGACCCAATACTTGTGGAGAAAATGGGACATAAGCAAGAATATTTTGCCCGAGTTTGTTTCTGTGCGTATATTGCCATAGAGTAGGCTGTCAGCGGGCTTCAGTCCGTGGTGTTGTTTACTTCCTATATCTCGTTTTGACGGTATCTTGTTATGAAAATTCCTGATTTTTTGACATGATGGAAAGCTAGTTAGTCAGGCTACAACGTCCAACAAGTTTGAATTCCGTAGACCCAATACTTGTGGAGAAAATGGGACATAAGCAAGAATATTTTGCCCGAGTTTGTTTCTGTGCGTATATTGCCATAGAGTAGGCTGTCAGCGGGCTTCAGTCCGTGGTGTTGTTTACTTCCTATATCTCGTTTTGACGGTATCTTGTTATGAAAAATTCCTGATTTTTTTGACATGATGGAAAGCTAGTTAGTCAGGCTACAACGTCCAACAAGTTTGAATCCCGTAGACCCAATACTTGTGGAGAAAATGGGACATAAGCAAGAATATTTTGCCCGAGTTTGTTTCTGTGCGTATATTGCCATAGAGTAGGCTGTCAGCGGGCTTCAGTCCGTGGTGTTGTTTACTTCCTATATCTCGTTTTGACGGTATCATGTTATGAAAATTCCTGATTGTTTTGACATGTATGGAAAGCTAGTTAGTCAGGCTACAACGTCCAACAAGTTTGAATCCGTAGACCCAATCTTGTGGAGAAAATGGGACATAAGCAAGAATATTTTGCCCGAGTTTGTTTCTGTGCGTATATTGCCATAGAGTAGGCTGTCAGCGGGCTTCAGTCCGTGTTGTTTTTACTTCCTATATCTCGTTTTGACGGTATCATGTTATGAAAAATTCCTGATTTTTTTGACATGTATGGAAAGCTAGTTAGTCAGGCTACAACGTCCAACAAGTTTGAATCCCGTAGACCCAATACTTGTGGAGAAAAATGGGACATAAGCAAGAATATTTTGCCCGAGTTTGTTTCTGTGCGTATATTGCCATAGAGTAGGCTGTCAGCGGGCTTCAGTCCGTGGTGTTGTTTACTTCCTATATCTCGTTTTGACGGTATCTTGTTATGAAAAATTCCTGATTTTTTTGACATGTATGGAAAGCTAGTTAGTCAGGCTACAACGTCCAACAAGTTTGAATCCCGTAGACCCAATACTTGTGGAGAAAATGGACATAAGCAAGAATATTTTGCCCGAGTTTGTTTCTGTGCGTATATTGCCATAGAGTAGGCTGTCAGCGGGCTTCAGTCCGTGGTGTTGTTTACTTCCTATATCTCGTTTTGACGGTATCATGTTATGAAAAATTCCTGATTGTTTTGACATGTATGGAAAGCTAGTTAGTCAGGCTACAACGTCCAACAAGTTTGAATCCCGTAGACCCAATACTTGTGGAGAAAATGGGACATAAGCAAGAATATTTTGCCCGAGTTTGTTTCTGTGCGTATATTGCCATAGAGTAGGCTGTCAGCGGGCTTCAGTCCGTGGTGTTGTTTACTTCCTATATCTCGTTTTGACGGTATCTTGTTATGAAAAATTCCTGATTTTTTTGACATGTATGGAAAGCTAGTTAGTCAGGCTACAACGTCCAACAAGTTTGAATCCGTAGACCCAATACTTGTGGAGAAAATGGGACATAAGCAAGAATATTTTGCCCGAGTTTGTTTCTGTGCGTATATTGCCATAGAGTAGGCTGTCAGCGGCTTCAGTCCGTGGTGTTGTTTACTTCCTATATCTCGTTTTGACGGTATCATGTTATGAAAAATTCCTGATTTTTTTGACATGTATGGAAAGCTAGTTAGTCAGGCTACAACGTCCAACAAGTTTGAATCCGTAGACCCAATACTTGTGGAGAAAATGGGACATAAGCAAGAATATTTTGCCCGAGTTTGTTTCTGTGCGTATATTGCCATAGAGTAGGCTGTCAGCGGGCTTCAGTCCGTGGTGTTGTTTACTTCCTATATCTCGTTTTGACGGTATCTTGTTATGAAAAATTCCTGATTTTTTTGACATGTATGGAAAGCTAGTTAGTCAGGCTACAACGTCCAACAAGTTTGAATCCGTAGACCCAATACTTGTGGAGAAAATGGGACATAAGCAAGAATATTTTGCCCGAGTTTGTTTCTGTGCGTATATTGCCATAGAGTAGGCTGTCAGCGGGCTTCAGTCCGTGGTGTTGTTTACTTCCTATATCTCGTTTTGACGGTATCATTGTTATGAAAATTCCTGATTTTTTTGACATGTATGGAAAGCTAGTTAGTCAGGCTACAACGTCCAACAAGTTTGAATCCCGTAGACCCAATACTTGTGGAGAAAATGGGACATAAGCAAGAATATTTTGCCCGAGTTTGTTTCTGTGCGTATATTGCCATAGAGTAGGCTGTCAGCGGGCTTCAGTCCGTGGTGTTGTTTACTTCCTATATCTCGTTTTGACGGTATCTTGTTATGAAAAATTCCTGATTTTTTTGACATGTATGGAAAGCTAGTTAGTCAGGCTACAACGTCCAACAAGTTTGAATCCGTAGACCCAATACTTGTGGAGAAAATGGGACATAAGCAAGAATATTTTGCCCGAGTTTGTTTCTGTGCGTATATTGCCATAGAGTAGGCTGTCAGCGGGCTTCAGTCCGTGGTGTTGTTTACTTCCTATATCTCGTTTTGACGGTATCATGTTATGAAAAATTCCTGATTGTTTTGACATGTATGGAAAGCTAGTTAGTCAGGCTACAACGTCCAACAAGTTTGAATCCCGTAGACCCAATACTTGTGGAGAAAATGGGACATAAGCAAGAATATTTTGCCCGAGTTTGTTTCTGTGCGTATATTGCCATAGAGTAGGCTGTCAGCGGGCTTCAGTCCGTGGTGTTGTTTACTTCCTATATCTCGTTTTGACGGTATCATGTTATGAAAAATTCCTGATTGTTTTGACATGTATGGAAAGCTAGTTAGTCAGGCTACAACGTCCAACAAGTTTGAATCCCGTAGACCCAATACTTGTGGAGAAAATGGGACATAAGCAAGAATATTTTGCCCGAGTTTGTTTCTGTGCGTATATTGCCATAGAGTAGGCTGTCAGCGGGCTTCAGTCCGTGGTGTTGTTTACTTCCTATATCTCGTTTTGACGGTATCTTGTTATGAAAAATTCCTGATTTTTTTGACATGATGGAAAGCTAGTTAGTCAGGCTACAACGTCCAACAAGTTTGAATCCCGTAGACCCAATACTTGTGGAGAAAATGGGACATAAGCAAGAATATTTTGCCCGAGTTTGTTTCTGTGCGTATATTGCCATAGAGTAGGCTGTCAGCGGGCTTCAGTCCGTGGTGTTGTTTACTTCCTATATCTCGTTTTGACGGTATCTTGTTATGAAAAATTCCTGATTTTTTTGACATGTATGGAAAGCTAGTTAGTCAGGCTACAACGTCCAACAAGTTTGAATCCCGTAGACCCAATACTTGTGGAGAAAATGGGACATAAGCAAGAATATTTTGCCCGAGTTTGTTTCTGTGCGTATATTGCCATAGAGTAGGCTGTCAGCGGGCTTCAGTCCGTGGTGTTGTTTACTTCCTATATCTCGTTTTGACGGTATCATGTTATGAAAAATTCCTGATTTTTTGACATGTATGGAAAGCTAGTTAGTCAGGCTACAACGTCCAACAAGTTTGAATCCGTAGACCCAATACTTGTGGAGAAAATGGGACATAAGCAAGAATATTTTGCCCGAGTTTGTTTCTGTGCGTATATTGCCATAGAGTAGGCTGTCAGCGGGCTTCAGTCCGTGGTGTTGTTTACTTCCTATATCTCGTTTTGACGGTATCTTGTTATGAAAAATTCCTATTTTTTTGACATGTATGGAAAGCTAGTTAGTCAGGCTACAACGTCCAACAAGTTTGAATCCCGTAGACCCAATACTTGTGGAGAAAATGGGACATAAGCAAGAATATTTTGCCCGAGTTTGTTTCTGTGCGTATATTGCCATAGAGTAGGCTGTCAGCGGGCTTCAGTCCGTGGTGTTGTTTACTTCCTATATCTCGTTTTGACGGTATCTTGTTATGAAAAATTCCTGATTTTTTTGACATGTATGGAAAGCTAGTTAGTCAGGCTACAACGTCCAACAAGTTTGAATCCGTAGACCCAATACTTGTGGAGAAAATGGGACATAAGCAAGAATATTTTGCCCGAGTTTGTTTCTGTGCGTATATTGCCATAGAGTAGGCTGTCAGCGGGCTTCAGTCCGTGGTGTTGTTTACTTCCTATATCTCGTTTTGACGGTATCATGTTATGAAAAATTCCTGATTGTTTTGACATGTATGGAAAGCTAGTTAGTCAGGCTACAACGTCCAACAAGTTTGAATCCCGTAGACCCAATACTTGTGGAGAAAATGGACATAAGCAAGAATATTTTGCCCGAGTTTGTTTCTGTGCGTATATTGCCATAGAGTAGGCTGTCAGCGGGCTTCAGTCCGTGGTGTTGTTTACTTCCTATATCTCGTTTTGACGGTATCTTGTTATGAAAATTCCTGATTGTTTTTGACATGTATGGAAAGCTAGTTAGTCAGGCTACAACGTCCAACAAGTTTGAATCCCGTAGACCCAATACTTGTGGAGAAAATGGGACATAAGCAAGAATATTTTGCCCGAGTTTGTTTCTGTGCGTATATTGCCATAGAGTAGGCTGTCAGCGGGCTTCAGTCCGTGGTGTTGTTTACTTCCTATATCTCGTTTTGACGGTATCATGTTATGAAAAATTCCTGATTGTTTTGACATGTATGGAAAGCTAGTTAGTCAGGCTACAACGTCCAACAAGTTTGAATCCCGTAGACCCAATACTTGTGGAGAAAATGGGACATAAGCAAGAATATTTTGCCCGAGTTTGTTTCTGTGCGTATATTGCCATAGAGTAGGCTGTCAGCGGGCTTCAGTCCGTGGTGTTGTTTACTTCCTATATCTCGTTTTGACGGTATCTTGTTATGAAAATTCCTGATTTTTTGACATGTATGGAAAGCTAGTTAGTCAGGCTACAACGTCCAACAAGTTTGAATCCCGTAGACCCAATACTTGTGGAGAAAATGGGACATAAGCAAGAATATTTTGCCCGAGTTTGTTTCTGTGCGTATATTGCCATAGAGTAGGCTGTCAGCGGGCTTCAGTCCGTGGTGTTGTTTACTTCCTATATCTCGTTTTGACGGTATCTTGTTATGAAAAATTCCTGATTTTTTGACATGTATGGAAAGCTAGTTAGTCAGGCTACAACGTCCAACAAGTTTGAATCCCGTAGACCCAATACTTGTGGAGAAAATGGGACATAAGCAAGAATATTTTGCCCGAGTTTGTTTCTGTGCGTATATTGCCATAGAGTAGGCTGTCAGCGGGCTTCAGTCCGTGGTGTTGTTTACTTCCTATATCTCGTTTTGACGGTATCTTGTTATGAAAAATTCCTGATTTTTTTGACATGTATGGAAAGCTAGTTAGTCAGGCTACAACGTCCAACAAGTTTGAATCCGTAGACCCAATCTTGTGGAGAAAATGGGACATAAGCAAGAATATTTTGCCCGAGTTTGTTTCTGTGCGTATATTGCCATAGAGTAGGCTGTCAGCGGGCTTCAGTCCGTGGTGTTGTTTACTTCCTATATCTCGTTTTGACGGTATCTTGTTATGAAAAATTCCTGATTTTTTGACATGTATGGAAAGCTAGTTAGTCAGGCTACAACGTCCAACAAGTTTGAATCCCGTAGACCCAATACTTGTGGAGAAAATGGGACATAAGCAAGAATATTTTGCCCGAGTTTGTTTCTGTGCGTATATTGCCATAGAGTAGGCTGTCAGCGGGCTTCAGTCCGTGGTGTTGTTTACTTCCTATATCTCGTTTTGACGGTATCTTGTTATGAAAAATTCCTGATTTTTTTGACATGTATGGAAAGCTAGTTAGTCAGGCTACAACGTCCAACAAGTTTGAATCCGTAGACCCAATACTTGTGGAGAAAATGGGACATAAGCAAGAATATTTTGCCCGAGTTTGTTTCTGTGCGTATATTGCCATAGAGTAGGCTGTCAGCGGGCTTCAGTCCGTGGTGTTGTTTACTTCCTATATCTCGTTTTGACGGTATCATTTTATGAAAAATTCCTGATTGTTTTGACATGTATGGAAAGCTAGTTAGTCAGGCTACAACGTCCAACAAGTTTGAATCCCGTAGACCCAATACTTGTGGAGAAAATGGGACATAAGCAAGAATATTTTGCCCGAGTTTGTTTCTGTGCGTATATTGCCATAGAGTAGGCTGTCAGCGGGCTTCAGTCCGTGGTGTTGTTTACTTCCTATATCTCGTTTTGACGGTATCTTGTTATGAAAATTCCTGATTGTTTTTGACATGTATGGAAAGCTAGTTAGTCAGGCTACAACGTCCAACAAGTTTGAATCCCGTAGACCCAATACTTGTGGAGAAAATGGGACATAAGCAAGAATATTTTGCCCGAGTTTGTTTCTGTGCGTATATTGCCATAGAGTAGGCTGTCAGCGGGCTTCAGTCCGTGGTGTTGTTTACTTCCTATATCTCGTTTTGACGGTATCATGTTATGAAAAATTCCTGATTGTTTTGACATGTATGGAAAGCTAGTTAGTCAGGCTACAACGTCCAACAAGTTTGAATCCCGTAGACCCAATACTTGTGGAGAAAATGGGACATAAGCAAGAATATTTTGCCCGAGTTTGTTTCTGTGCGTATATTGCCATAGAGTAGGCTGTCAGCGGGCTTCAGTCCGTGGTGTTGTTTACTTCCTATATCTCGTTTTGACGGTATCTTGTTATGAAAAATTCCTGATTTTTTTGACATGATGGAAAGCTAGTTAGTCAGGCTACAACGTCCAACAAGTTTGAATCCCGTAGACCCAATACTTGTGGAGAAAATGGGACATAAGCAAGAATATTTTGCCCGAGTTTGTTTCTGTGCGTATATTGCCATAGAGTAGGCTGTCAGCGGGCTTCAGTCCGTGGTGTTGTTTACTTCCTATATCTCGTTTTGACGGTATCTTGTTATGAAAAATTCCTGATTTTTTTGACATGTATGGAAAGCTAGTTAGTCAGGCTACAACGTCCAACAAGTTTGAATCCGTAGACCCAATACTTGTGGAGAAAATGGGACATAAGCAAGAATATTTTGCCCGAGTTTGTTTCTGTGCGTATATTGCCATAGAGTAGGCTGTCAGCGGGCTTCAGTCCGTGGTGTTGTTTACTTCCTATATCTCGTTTTGACGGTATCATGTTATGAAAAATTCCTGATTGTTTTGACATGTATGGAAAGCTAGTTAGTCAGGCTACAACGTCCAACAAGTTTGAATCCCGTAGACCCAATACTTGTGGAGAAAATGGGACATAAGCAAGAATATTTTGCCCGAGTTTGTTTCTGTGCGTATATTGCCATAGAGTAGGCTGTCAGCGGGCTTCAGTCCGTGGTGTTGTTTACTTCCTATATCTCGTTTTGACGGTATCTGTTATGAAAAATTCCTGATTTTTTGACATGTATGGAAAGCTAGTTAGTCAGGCTACAACGTCCAACAAGTTTGAATCCGTAGACCCAATACTTGTGGAGAAAATGGGACATAAGCAAGAATATTTTGCCCGAGTTTGTTTCTGTGCGTATATTGCCATAGAGTAGGCTGTCAGCGGCTTCAGTCCGTG
This sequence comes from Patiria miniata, assembly GCF_015706575.1. Taxonomy (NCBI): domain Eukaryota; kingdom Metazoa; phylum Echinodermata; class Asteroidea; order Valvatida; family Asterinidae; genus Patiria; species Patiria miniata. Next base: position 3,421,450 of record NW_024037076.1, on the reverse strand, counting down.
GTGTTGTTTACTTCCTATATCTCGTTTTGACGGTATCATGTTATGAAAAATTCCTGATTGTTTTGACATGTATGGAAAGCTAGTTAGTCAGGCTACAACGTCCAACAAGTTTGAATCCCGTAGACCCAATACTTGTGGAGAAAATGGGACATAAGCAAGAATATTTTGCCCGAGTTTGTTTCTGTGCGTATATTGCCATAGAGTAGGCTGTCAGCGGGCTTCAGTCCGTGGTGTTGTTTACTTCCTATATCTCGTTTTGACGGTATCTTGTTATGAAAAATTCCTGATTGTTTTGACATGTATGGAAAGCTAGTTAGTCAGGCTACAACGTCCAACAAGTTTGAATCCCGTAGACCCAATACTTGTGGAGAAAATGGGACATAAGCAAGAATATTTTGCCCGAGTTTGTTTCTGTGCGTATATTGCCATAGAGTAGGCTGTCAGCGGGCTTCAGTCCGTGGTGTTGTTTACTTCCTATATCTCGTTTTGACGGTATCATGTTATGAAAAATTCCTGATTGTTTTGACATGTATGGAAAGCTAGTTAGTCAGGCTACAACGTCCAACAAGTTTGAATCCCGTAGACCCAATACTTGTGGAGAAAATGGGACATAAGCAAGAATATTTTGCCCGAGTTTGTTTCTGTGCGTATATTGCCATAGAGTAGGCTGTCAGCGGGCTTCAGTCCGTGGTGTTGTTTACTTCCTATATCTCGTTTTGACGGTATCTTGTTATGAAAATTTCCTGATTGTTTTGACATGTATGGAAAGCTAGTTAGTCAGGCTACAACGTCCAACAAGTTTGAATCCCGTAGACCCAATACTTGTGGAGAAAATGGACATAAGCAAGAATATTTTGCCCGAGTTTGTTTCTGTGCGTATATTGCCATAGAGTAGGCTGTCAGCGGGCTTCAGTCCGTGGTGTTGTTTACTTCCTATATCTCGTTTTGACGGTATCATGTTATGAAAATTCCTGATTGTTTTGACATGTATGGAAAGCTAGTTAGTCAGGCTACAACGTCCAACAAGTTTGAATCCCGTAGACCCAATACTTGTGGAGAAAATGGGACATAAGCAAGAATATTTTGCCCGAGTTTGTTTCTGTGCGTATATTGCCATAGAGTAGGCTGTCAGCGGGCTTCAGTCCGTGGTGTTGTTTACTTCCTATATCTCGTTTTGACGGTATCTTGTTATGAAAAATTCCTGATTTTTTTGACATGTATGGAAAGCTAGTTAGTCAGGCTACAACGTCCAACAAGTTTGAATCCCGTAGACCCAATACTTGTGGAGAAAATGGGACATAAGCAAGAATATTTTGCCCGAGTTTGTTTCTGTGCGTATATTGCCATAGAGTAGGCTGTCAGCGGGCTTCAGTCCGTGGTGTTGTTTACTTCCTATATCTCGTTTTGACGGTATCTTGTTATGAAAAATTCCTATTGTTTGACATGTATGGAAAGCTAGTTAGTCAGGCTACAACGTCCAACAAGTTTGAATCCCGTAGACCCAATACTTGTGGAGAAAATGGGACATAAGCAAGAATATTTTGCCCGAGTTTGTTTCTGTGCGTATATTGCCATAGAGTAGGCTGTCAGCGGGCTTCAGTCCGTGGTGTTGTTTACTTCCTATATCTCGTTTTGACGGTATCATGTTATGAAAAATTCCTGATTGTTTTGACATGTATGGAAAGCTAGTTAGTCAGGCTACAACGTCCAACAAGTTTGAAATCCGTAGACCCAATACTTGTGGAGAAAATGGACATAAGCAAGAATATTTTGCCCGAGTTTGTTTCTGTGCGTATATTGCCATAGAGTAGGCTGTCAGCGGGCTTCAGTCCGTGGTGTTGTTTACTTCCTATATCTCGTTTTGACGGTATCTTGTTATGAAAAATTCCTGATTGTTTTGACATGTATGGAAAGCTAGTTAGTCAGGCTACAACGTCCAACAAGTTTGAATCCCGTAGACCCAATACTTGTGGAGAAAATGGGACATAAGCAAGAATATTTTGCCCGAGTTTGTTTCTGTGCGTATATTGCCATAGAGTAGGCTGTCAGCGGGCTTCAGTCCGTGGTGTTGTTTACTTCCTATATCTCGTTTTGACGGTATCATGTTATAAAAATTCCTGATTGTTTTGACATGTATGGAAAGCTAGTTAGTCAGGCTACAACGTCCAACAAGTTTGAATCCGTAGACCCAATACTTGTGGAGAAAATGGGACATAAGCAAGAATATTTTGCCCGAGTTTGTTTCTGTGCGTATATTGCCATAGAGTAGGCTGTCAGCGGGCTTCAGTCCGTGGTGTTGTTTACTTCCTATATCTCGTTTTGACGGTATCATGTTATGAAAAATTCCTGATTGTTTTGACATGTATGGAAAGCTAGTTAGTCAGGCTACAACGTCCAACAAGTTTGAATCCCGTAGACCCAATACTTGTGGAGAAAATGGGACATAAGCAAGAATATTTTGCCCGAGTTTGTTTCTGTGCGTATATTGCCATAGAGTAGGCTGTCAGCGGGCTTCAGTCCGTGGTGTTGTTTACTTCCTATATCTCGTTTTGACGGTATCTTGTTATGAAAAATTCCTGATTTTTTTGACATGTATGGAAAGCTAGTTAGTCAGGCTACAACGTCCAACAAGTTTGAATCCGTAGACCCAATACTTGTGGAGAAAATGGGACATAAGCAAGAATATTTTGCCCGAGTTTGTTTCTGTGCGTATATTGCCATAGAGTAGGCTGTCAGCGGGCTTCAGTCCGTGGTGTTGTTTACTTCCTATATCTCGTTTTGACGGTATCATGTTATGAAAAATTCCTGATTGTTTTGACATGTATGGAAAGCTAGTTAGTCAGGCTACAACGTCCAACAAGTTTGAATCCCGTAGACCCAATACTTGTGGAGAAAATGGGACATAAGCAAGAATATTTTGCCCGAGTTTGTTTCTGTGCGTATATTGCCATAGAGTAGGCTGTCAGCGGGCTTCAGTCCGTGGTGTTGTTTACTTCCTATATCTCGTTTTGACGGTATCATGTTATGAAAAATTCCTGATTGTTTTGACATGTATGGAAAGCTAGTTAGTCAGGCTACAACGTCCAACAAGTTTGAATCCCGTAGACCCAATACTTGTGGAGAAAATGGGACATAAGCAAGAATATTTTGCCCGAGTTTGTTTCTGTGCGTATATTGCCATAGAGTAGGCTGTCAGCGGGCTTCAGTCCGTGGTGTTGTTTACTTCCTATATCTCGTTTTGACGGTATCTTGTTATGAAAATTCCTGATTGTTTTGACATGTATGGAAAGCTAGTTAGTCAGGCTACAACGTCCAACAAGTTTGAATCCCGTAGACCCAATACTTGTGGAGAAAATGGGACATAAGCAAGAATATTTTGCCCGAGTTTGTTTCTGTGCGTATATTGCCATAGAGTAGGCTGTCAGCGGGCTTCAGTCCGTGGTGTTGTTTACTTCCTATATCTCGTTTTGACGGTATCTTGTTATGAAAATTCCTGATTTTTTGACATGTATGGAAAGCTAGTTAGTCAGGCTACAACGTCCAACAAGTTTGAATCCCGTAGACCCAATACTTGTGGAGAAAATGGGACATAAGCAAGAATATTTTGCCCGAGTTTGTTTCTGTGCGTATATTGCCATAGAGTAGGCTGTCAGCGGGCTTCAGTCCGTGGTGTTGTTTACTTCCTATATCTCGTTTTGACGGTATCATGTTATGAAAATTCCTGATTGTTTTGACATGTATGGAAAGCTAGTTAGTCAGGCTACAACGTCCAACAAGTTTGAATCCCGTAGACCCAATACTTGTGGAGAAAATGGGACATAAGCAAGAATATTTTGCCCGAGTTTGTTTCTGTGCGTATATTGCCATAGAGTAGGCTGTCAGCGGGCTTCAGTCCGTGGTGTTGTTTACTTCCTATATCTCGTTTTGACGGTATCTTGTTATGAAAAATTCCTGATTGTTTTGACATGTATGGAAAGCTAGTTAGTCAGGCTACAACGTCCAACAAGTTTGAATCCCGTAGACCCAATACTTGTGGAGAAAATGGGACATAAGCAAGAATATTTTGCCCGAGTTTGTTTCTGTGCGTATATTGCCATAGAGTAGGCTGTCAGCGGGCTTCAGTCCGTGGTGTTGTTTACTTCCTATATCTCGTTTTGACGGTATCTTGTTATGAAAAATTCCTGATTTTTTTGACATGTATGGAAAGCTAGTTAGTCAGGCTACAACGTCCAACAAGTTTGAATCCCGTAGACCCAATACTTGTGGAGAAAATGGGACATAAGCAAGAATATTTTGCCCGAGTTTGTTTCTGTGCGTATATTGCCATAGAGTAGGCTGTCAGCGGGCTTCAGTCCGTGGTGTTGTTTACTTCCTATATCTCGTTTTGACGGTATCATGTTATGAAAAATTCCTGATTGTTTTGACATGTATGGAAAGCTAGTTAGTCAGGCTACAACGTCCAACAAGTTTGAATCCCGTAGACCCAATACTTGTGGAGAAAATGGGACATAAGCAAGAATATTTTGCCCGAGTTTGTTTCTGTGCGTATATTGCCATAGAGTAGGCTGTCAGCGGGCTTCAGTCCGTGGTGTTGTTTACTTCCTATATCTCGTTTTGACGGTATCATGTTATGAAAAATTCCTGATTTTTTTGACATGTATGGAAAGCTAGTTAGTCAGGCTACAACGTCCAACAAGTTTGAATCCGTAGACCCAATACTTGTGGAGAAAATGGGACATAAGCAAGAATATTTTGCCCGAGTTTGTTTCTGTGCGTATATTGCCATAGAGTAGGCTGTCAGCGGGCTTCAGTCCGTGGTGTTGTTTACTTCCTATATCTCGTTTTGACGGTATCATGTTATGAAAAATTCCTGATTGTTTTGACATGTATGGAAAGCTAGTTAGTCAGGCTACAACGTCCAACAAGTTTGAATCCCGTAGACCCAATACTTGTGGAGAAAATGGGACATAAGCAAGAATATTTTGCCCGAGTTTGTTTCTGTGCGTATATTGCCATAGAGTAGGCTGTCAGCGGGCTTCAGTCCGTGGTGTTGTTTACTTCCTATATCTCGTTTTGACGGTATCTTGTTATGAAAAATTCCTGATTTTTTTGACATGTATGGAAAGCTAGTTAGTCAGGCTACAACGTCCAACAAGTTTGAATCCCGTAGACCCAATACTTGTGGAGAAAATGGGACATAAGCAAGAATATTTTGCCCGAGTTTGTTTCTGTGCGTATATTGCCATAGAGTAGGCTGTCAGCGGGCTTCAGTCCGTGGTGTTGTTTACTTCCTATATCTCGTTTTGACGGTATCATGTTATGAAAAATTCCTGATTGTTTTTGACATGTATGGAAAGCTAGTTAGTCAGGCTACAACGTCCAACAAGTTTGAATCCCGTAGACCCAATACTTGTGGAGAAAATGGACATAAGCAAGAATATTTTGCCCGAGTTTGTTTCTGTGCGTATATTGCCATAGAGTAGGCTGTCAGCGGGCTTCAGTCCGTGGTGTTGTTTACTTCCTATATCTCGTTTTGACGGTATCTTGTTATGAAAATTCCTGATTTTTTTGACATGTATGGAAAGCTAGTTAGTCAGGCTACAACGTCCAACAAGTTTGAATCCCGTAGACCCAATACTTGTGGAGAAAATGGGACATAAGCAAGAATATTTTGCCCGAGTTTGTTTCTGTGCGTATATTGCCATAGAGTAGGCTGTCAGCGGGCTTCAGTCCGTGGTGTTGTTTACTTCCTATATCTCGTTTTGACGGTATCATGTTATGAAAAATTCCTGATTGTTTTGACATGTATGGAAAGCTAGTTAGTCAGGCTACAACGTCCAACAAGTTTGAATCCCGTAGACCCAATACTTGTGGAGAAAATGGGACATAAGCAAGAATATTTTGCCCGAGTTTGTTTCTGTGCGTATATTGCCATAGAGTAGGCTGTCAGCGGGCTTCAGTCCGTGGTGTTGTTTACTTCCTATATCTCGTTTTGACGGTATCATGTTATGAAAAATTCCTGATTGTTTTGACATGTATGGAAAGCTAGTTAGTCAGGCTACAACGTCCAACAAGTTTGAATCCCGTAGACCCAATACTTGTGGAGAAAATGGGACATAAGCAAGAATATTTTGCCCGAGTTTGTTTCTGTGCGTATATTGCCATAGAGTAGGCTGTCAGCGGGCTTCAGTCCGTGGTGTTGTTTACTTCCTATATCTCGTTTTGACGGTATCATGTTATGAAAATTCCTGATTGTTTTGACATGTATGGAAAGCTAGTTAGTCAGGCTACAACGTCCAACAAGTTTGAATCCCGTAGACCCAATACTTGTGGAGAAAATGGACATAAGCAAGAATATTTTGCCCGAGTTTGTTTCTGTGCGTATATTGCCATAGAGTAGGCTGTCAGCGGGCTTCAGTCCGTGGTGTTGTTTACTTCCTATATCTCGTTTTGACGGTATCATGTTATGAAAATTCCTGATTGTTTTGACATGTATGGAAAGCTAGTTAGTCAGGCTACAACGTCCAACAAGTTTGAATCCCGTAGACCCAATACTTGTGGAGAAAATGGGACATAAGCAAGAATATTTTGCCCGAGTTTGTTTCTGTGCGTATATTGCCATAGAGTAGGCTGTCAGCGGGCTTCAGTCCGTGGTGTTGTTTACTTCCTATATCTCGTTTTGACGGTATCTTGTTATGAAAAATTCCTGATTTTTTTGACATGTATGGAAAGCTAGTTAGTCAGGCTACAACGTCCAACAAGTTTGACCCGTAGACCCAATACTTGTGGAGAAAATGGGACATAAGCAAGAATATTTTGCCCGAGTTTGTTTCTGTGCGTATATTGCCATAGAGTAGGCTGTCAGCGGGCTTCAGTCCGTGGTGTTGTTTACTTCCTATATCTCGTTTTGACGGTATCTTGTTATGAAAAATTCCTGATTTTTTTGACATGTATGGAAAGCTAGTTAGTCAGGCTACAACGTCCAACAAGTTTGAATCCCGTAGACCCAATACTTGTGGAGAAAATGGGACATAAGCAAGAATATTTTGCCCGAGTTTGTTTCTGTGCGTATATTGCCATAGAGTAGGCTGTCAGCGGGCTTCAGTCCGTGGTGTTGTTTACTTCCTATATCTCGTTTTGACGGTATCATGTTATGAAAAATTCCTGATTTTTTGACATGTATGGAAAGCTAGTTAGTCAGGCTACAACGTCCAACAAGTTTGAATCCGTAGACCCAATACTTGTGGAGAAAATGGGACATAAGCAAGAATATTTTGCCCGAGTTTGTTTCTGTGCGTATATTGCCATAGAGTAGGCTGTCAGCGGGCTTCAGTCCGTGGTGTTGTTTACTTCCTATATCTCGTTTTGACGGTATCATGTTATGAAAAATTCCTGATTTTTTTGACATGTATGGAAAGCTAGTTAGTCAGGCTACAACGTCCAACAAGTTTGAATCCCGTAGACCCAATACTTGTGGAGAAAATGGGACATAAGCAAGAATATTTTGCCCGAGTTTGTTTCTGTGCGTATATTGCCATAGAGTAGGCTGTCAGCGGGCTTCAGTCCGTGTGTTTTTTACTTCCTATATCTCGTTTTGACGGTATCTTGTTATGAAAAATTCCTGATTGTTTTGACATGTATGGAAAGCTAGTTAGTCAGGCTACAACGTCCAACAAGTTTGAATCCCGTAGACCCAATACTTGTGGAGAAAATGGGACATAAGCAAGAATATTTTGCCCGAGTTTGTTTCTGTGCGTATATTGCCATAGAGTAGGCTGTCAGCGGGCTTCAGTCCGTGGTGTTGTTTACTTCCTATATCTCGTTTTGACGGTATCTTGTTATGAAAATTCCTGATTTTTTGACATGTATGGAAAGCTAGTTAGTCAGGCTACAACGTCCAACAAGTTTGAATCCCGTAGACCCAATACTTGTGGAGAAAATGGGACATAAGCAAGAATATTTTGCCCGAGTTTGTTTCTGTGCGTATATTGCCATAGAGTAGGCTGTCAGCGGGCTTCAGTCCGTGGTGTTGTTTACTTCCTATATCTCGTTTTGACGGTATCATGTTATGAAAAATTCCTGATTGTTTTGACATGTATGGAAAGCTAGTTAGTCAGGCTACAACGTCCAACAAGTTTGAATCCCGTAGACCCAATACTTGTGGAGAAAATGGGACATAAGCAAGAATATTTTGCCCGAGTTTGTTTCTGTGCGTATATTGCCATAGAGTAGGCTGTCAGCGGGCTTCAGTCCGTGGTGTTGTTTACTTCCTATATCTCGTTTTGACGGTATCATGTTATGAAAATTCCTGATTGTTTTGACATGTATGGAAAGCTAGTTAGTCAGGCTACAACGTCCAACAAGTTTGAATCCCGTAGACCCAATACTTGTGGAGAAAATGGGACATAAGCAAGAATATTTTGCCCGAGTTTGTTTCTGTGCGTATATTGCCATAGAGTAGGCTGTCAGCGGGCTTCAGTCCGTGGTGTTGTTTACTTCCTATATCTCGTTTTGACGGTATCTTGTTATGAAAAATTCCTGATTTTTTTGACATGTATGGAAAGCTAGTTAGTCAGGCTACAACGTCCAACAAGTTTGAATCCGTAGACCCAATACTTGTGGAGAAAATGGGACATAAGCAAGAATATTTTGCCCGAGTTTGTTTCTGTGCGTATATTGCCATAGAGTAGGCTGTCAGCGGGCTTCAGTCCGTGGTGTTGTTTACTTCCTATATCTCGTTTTGACGGTATCATGTTATGAAAAATTCCTGATTTTTTTGACATGTATGGAAAGCTAGTTAGTCAGGCTACAACGTCCAACAAGTTTGAATCCCGTAGACCCAATACTTGTGGAGAAAATGGGACATAAGCAAGAATATTTTGCCCGAGTTTGTTTCTGTGCGTATATTGCCATAGAGTAGGCTGTCAGCGGGCTTCAGTCCGTGGTGTTGTTTACTTCCTATATCTCGTTTTGACGGTATCATGTTATGAAAAATTCCTGATTGTTTTGACATGTATGGAAAGCTAGTTAGTCAGGCTACAACGTCCAACAAGTTTGAATCCCGTAGACCCAATACTTGTGGAGAAAATGGGACATAAGCAAGAATATTTTGCCCGAGTTTGTTTCTGTGCGTATATTGCCATAGAGTAGGCTGTCAGCGGGCTTCAGTCCGTGGTGTTGTTTACTTCCTATATCTCGTTTTGACGGTATCATGTTATGAAAAATTCCTGATTGTTTTTGACATGTATGGAAAGCTAGTTAGTCAGGCTACAACGTCCAACAAGTTTGAATCCCGTAGACCCAATACTTGTGGAGAAAATGGACATAAGCAAGAATATTTTGCCCGAGTTTGTTTCTGTGCGTATATTGCCATAGAGTAGGCTGTCAGCGGGCTTCAGTCCGTGGTGTTGTTTACTTCCTATATCTCGTTTTGACGGTATCTTGTTATGAAAAATTCCTGATTTTTTTGACATGTATGGAAAGCTAGTTAGTCAGGCTACAACGTCCAACAAGTTTGAATCCCGTAGACCCAATACTTGTGGAGAAAATGGGACATAAGCAAGAATATTTTGCCCGAGTTTGTTTCTGTGCGTATATTGCCATAGAGTAGGCTGTCAGCGGGCTTCAGTCCGTGGTGTTGTTTACTTCCTATATCTCGTTTTGACGGTATCATTGTTATGAAAAATTCCTGATTTTTTTGACATGTATGGAAAGCTAGTTAGTCAGGCTACAACGTCCAACAAGTTTGAATCCCGTAGACCCAATACTTGTGGAGAAAATGGGACATAAGCAAGAATATTTTGCCCGAGTTTGTTTCTGTGCGTATATTGCCATAGAGTAGGCTGTCAGCGGGCTTCAGTCCGTGGTGTTGTTTACTTCCTATATCTCGTTTTGACGGTATCATGTTATGAAAATTCCTGATTGTTTTGACATGTATGGAAAGCTAGTTAGTCAGGCTACAACGTCCAACAAGTTTGAATCCCGTAGACCCAATACTTGTGGAGAAAATGGGACATAAGCAAGAATATTTTGCCCGAGTTTGTTTCTGTGCGTATATTGCCATAGAGTAGGCTGTCAGCGGGCTTCAGTCCGTGGTGTTGTTTACTTCCTATATCTCGTTTTGACGGTATCATGTTATGAAAAATTCCTGATTTTTTTGACATGTATGGAAAGCTAGTTAGTCAGGCTACAACGTCCAACAAGTTTGAATCCCGTAGACCCAATACTTGTGGAGAAAATGGGACATAAGCAAGAATATTTTGCCCGAGTTTGTTTCTGTGCGTATATTGCCATAGAGTAGGCTGTCAGCGGGCTTCAGTCCGTGGTGTTGTTTACTTCCTATATCTCGTTTTGACGGTATCATGTTATGAAAAATTCCTGATTGTTTTGACATGTATGGAAAGCTAGTTAGTCAGGCTACAACGTCCAACAAGTTTGAATCCCGTAGACCCAATACTTGTGGAGAAAATGGGACATAAGCAAGAATATTTTGCCCGAGTTTGTTTCTGTGCGTATATTGCCATAGAGTAGGCTGTCAGCGGGCTTCAGTCCGTGGTGTTGTTTACTTCCTATATCTCGTTTTGACGGTATCATGTTATGAAAAATTCCTGATTGTTTTGACATGTATGGAAAGCTAGTTAGTCAGGCTACAACGTCCAACAAGTTTGAATCCCGTAGACCCAATACTTGTGGAGAAAATGGACATAAGCAAGAATATTTTGCCCGAGTTTGTTTCTGTGCGTATATTGCCATAGAGTAGGCTGTCAGCGGCTTCAGTCCGTGGTGTTGTTTACTTCCTATATCTCGTTTTGACGGTATCATGTTATGAAAAATTCCTGATTGTTTTGACATGTATGGAAAGCTAGTTAGTCAGGCTACAACGTCCAACAAGTTTGAATCCCGTAGACCCAATACTTGTGGAGAAAATGGGACATAAGCAAGAATATTTTGCCCGAGTTTGTTTCTGTGCGTATATTGCCATAGAGTAGGCTGTCAGCGGGCTTCAGTCCGTGGTGTTGTTTACTTCCTATATCTCGTTTTGACGGTATCTTGTTATGAAAAATTCCTAATTTTTTTGACATGTATGGAAAGCTAGTTAGTCAGGCTACAACGTCCAACAAGTTTGAATCCGTAGACCCAATACTTGTGGAGAAAATGGGACATAAGCAAGAATATTTTGCCCGAGTTTGTTTCTGTGCGTATATTGCCATAGAGTAGGCTGTCAGCGGGCTTCAGTCCGTGGTGTTGTTTACTTCCTATATCTCGTTTTGACGGTATCATGTTATGAAAAATTCCTATTTTTTTGACATGTATGGAAAGCTAGTTAGTCAGGCTACAACGTCCAACAAGTTTGAATCCCGTAGACCCAATACTTGTGGAGAAAATGGGACATAAGCAAGAATATTTTGCCCGAGTTTGTTTCTGTGCGTATATTGCCATAGAGTAGGCTGTCAGCGGGCTTCAGTCCGTGGTGTTGTTTACTTCCTATATCTCGTTTTGACGGTATCTTGTTATGAAAAATTCCTGATTTTTTTGACATGTATGGAAAGCTAGTTAGTCAGGCTACAACGTCCAACAAGTTTGAATCCGTAGACCCAATACTTGTGGAGAAAATGGGACATAAGCAAGAATATTTTGCCCGAGTTTGTTTCTGTGCGTATATTGCCATAGAGTAGGCTGTCAGCGGGCTTCAGTCCGTGGTGTTGTTTACTTCCTATATCTCGTTTTGACGGTATCATGTTATGAAAAATTCCTGATTGTTTTGACATGTATGGAAAGCTAGTTAGTCAGGCTACAACGTCCAACAAGTTTGAATCCCGTAGACCCAATACTTGTGGAGAAAATGGGACATAAGCAAGAATATTTTGCCCGAGTTTGTTTCTGTGCGTATATTGCCATAGAGTAGGCTGTCAGCGGGCTTCAGTCCGTGGTGTTGTTTACTTCCTATATCTCGTTTTGACGGTATCTTGTTATGAAAATTTCCTGATTTTTTTGACATGTATGGAAAGCTAGTTAGTCAGGCTACAACGTCCAACAAGTTTGAATCCCGTAGACCCAATTCTTGTGGAGAAAATGGGACATAAGCAAGAATATTTTGCCCGAGTTTGTTTCTGTGCGTATATTGCCATAGAGTAGGCTGTCAGCGGGCTTCAGTCCGTGGTGTTGTTTACTTCCTATATCTCGTTTTGACGGTATCATGTTATGAAAAATTCCTGATTTTTTTGACATGATGGAAAGCTAGTTAGTCAGGCTACAACGTCCAACAAGTTTGAATCCGTAGACCCAATACTTGTGGAGAAAATGGGACATAAGCAAGAATATTTTGCCCGAGTTTGTTTCTGTGCGTATATTGCCATAGAGTAGGCTGTCAGCGGGCTTCAGTCCGTGGTGTTGTTTACTTCCTATATCTCGTTTTGACGGTATCATGTTATGAAAAATTCCTGATTGTTTTGACATGTATGGAAAGCTAGTTAGTCAGGCTACAACGTCCAACAAGTTTGAATCCCGTAGACCCAATACTTGTGGAGAAAATGGGACATAAGCAAGAATATTTTGCCCGAGTTTGTTTCTGTGCGTATATTGCCATAGAGTAGGCTGTCAGCGGGCTTCAGTCCGTGGTGTTGTTTACTTCCTATATCTCGTTTTGACGGTATCTTGTTATGAAAAATTCCTGATTTTTTTGACATGTATGGAAAGCTAGTTAGTCAGGCTACAACGTCCAACAAGTTTGAATCCCGTAGACCCAATCTTGTGGAGAAAATGGGACATAAGCAAGAATATTTTGCCCGAGTTTGTTTCTGTGCGTATATTGCCATAGAGTAGGCTGTCAGCGGGCTTCAGTCCGTGGTGTTGTTTACTTCCTATATCTCGTTTTGACGGTATCATGTTATGAAAATTCCTGATTGTTTTGACATGTATGGAAAGCTAGTTAGTCAGGCTACAACGTCCAACAAGTTTGAATCCCGTAGACCCAATACTTGTGGAGAAAATGGGACATAAGCAAGAATATTTTGCCCGAGTTTGTTTCTGTGCGTATATTGCCATAGAGTAGGCTGTCAGCGGGCTTCAGTCCGTGGTGTTGTTTACTTCCTATATCTCGTTTTGACGGTATCATGTTATGAAAAATTCCTGATTGTTTTGACATGTATGGAAAGCTAGTTAGTCAGGCTACAACGTCCAACAAGTTTGAATCCCGTAGACCCAATACTTGTGGAGAAAATGGGACATAAGCAAGAATATTTTGCCCGAGTTTGTTTCTGTGCGTATATTGCCATAGAGTAGGCTGTCAGCGGGCTTCAGTCCGTGGTGTTGTTTACTTCCTATATCTCGTTTTGACGGTATCATGTTATGAAAAATTCCTGATTGTTTTGACATGTATGGAAAGCTAGTTAGTCAGGCTACAACGTCCAACAAGTTTGAATCCCGTAGACCCAATACTTGTGGAGAAAATGGACATAAGCAAGAATATTTTGCCCGAGTTTGTTTCTGTGCGTATATTGCCATAGAGTAGGCTGTCAGCGGGCTTCAGTCCGTGGTGTTGTTTACTTCCTATATCTCGTTTTGACGGTATCTTGTTATGAAAAATTCCTGATTTTTTTGACATGTATGGAAAGCTAGTTAGTCAGGCTACAACGTCCAACAAGTTTGAATCCCGTAGACCCAATACTTGTGGAGAAAATGGGACATAAGCAAGAATATTTTGCCCGAGTTTGTTTCTGTGCGTATATTGCCATAGAGTAGGCTGTCAGCGGGCTTCAGTCCGTGGTGTTGTTTACTTCCTATATCTCGTTTTGACGGTATCATGTTATGAAAAATTCCTGATTGTTTTGACATGTATGGAAAGCTAGTTAGTCAGGCTACAACGTCCAACAAGTTTGAATCCCGTAGACCCAATACTTGTGGAGAAAATGGGACATAAGCAAGAATATTTTGCCCGAGTTTGTTTCTGTGCGTATATTGCCATAGAGTAGGCTGTCAGCGGGCTTCAGTCCGTGGTGTTGTTTACTTCCTATATCTCGTTTTGACGGTATCATGTTATGAAAATTCCTGATTGTTTTGACATGTATGGAAAGCTAGTTAGTCAGGCTACAACGTCCAACAAGTTTGAATCCCGTAGACCCAATACTTGTGGAGAAAATGGGACATAAGCAAGAATATTTTGCCCGAGTTTGTTTCTGTGCGTATATTGCCATAGAGTAGGCTGTCAGCGGGCTTCAGTCCGTGGTGTTGTTTACTTCCTATATCTCGTTTTGACGGTATCATGTTATGAAAAATTCCTGATTGTTTTGACATGTATGGAAAGCTAGTTAGTCAGGCTACAACGTCCAACAAGTTTGAATCCCGTAGACCCAATACTTGTGGAGAAAATGGGACATAAGCAAGAATATTTTGCCCGAGTTTGTTTCTGTGCGTATATTGCCATAGAGTAGGCTGTCAGCGGCTTCAGTCCGTGGTGTTGTTTACTTCCTATATCTCGTTTTGACGGTATCTGTTATGAAAAATTCCTGATTGTTTTGACATGTATGGAAAGCTAGTTAGTCAGGCTACAACGTCCAACAAGTTTGAATCCGTAGACCCAATACTTGTGGAGAAAATGGGACATAAGCAAGAATATTTTGCCCGAGTTTGTTTCTGTGCGTATATTGCCATAGAGTAGGCTGTCAGCGGGCTTCAGTCCGTGGTGTTGTTTACTTCCTATATCTCGTTTTGACGGTATCTTGTTATGAAAATTCCTGATTTTTTGACATGTATGGAAAGCTAGTTAGTCAGGCTACAACGTCCAACAAGTTTGAATCCCGTAGACCCAATACTTGTGGAGAAAATGGGACATAAGCAAGAATATTTTGCCCGAGTTTGTTTCTGTGCGTATATTGCCATAGAGTAGGCTGTCAGCGGGCTTCAGTCCGTGGTGTTGTTTACTTCCTATATCTCGTTTTGACGGTATCTTGTTATGAAAAATTCCTGATTTTTTGACATGTATGGAAAGCTAGTTAGTCAGGCTACAACGTCCAACAAGTTTGAATCCGTAGACCCAATACTTGTGGAGAAAATGGGACATAAGCAAGAATATTTTGCCCGAGTTTGTTTCTGTGCGTATATTGCCATAGAGTAGGCTGTCAGCGGGCTTCAGTCCGTGGTGTTGTTTACTTCCTATATCTCGTTTTGACGGTATCATGTTATGAAAAATTCCTGATTGTTTTGACATGTATGGAAAGCTAGTTAGTCAGGCTACAACGTCCAACAAGTTTGAATCCCGTAGACCCAATACTTGTGGAGAAAATGGGACATAAGCAAGAATATTTTGCCCGAGTTTGTTTCTGTGCGTATATTGCCATAGAGTAGGCTGTCAGCGGGCTTCAGTCCGTGGTGTTGTTTACTTCCTATATCTCGTTTTGACGGTATCTTGTTATGAAAATTTCCTATTTTTTTGACATGTATGGAAAGCTAGTTAGTCAGGCTACAACGTCCAACAAGTTTGAATCCCGTAGACCCAATACTTGTGGAGAAAATGGGACATAAGCAAGAATATTTTGCCCGAGTTTGTTTCTGTGCGTATATTGCCATAGAGTAGGCTGTCAGCGGGCTTCAGTCCGTGGTGTTGTTTACTTCCTATATCTCGTTTTGACGGTATCATGTTATGAAAATTCCTGATTGTTTTGACATGTATGGAAAGCTAGTTAGTCAGGCTACAACGTCCAACAAGTTTGAATCCCGTAGACCCAATACTTGTGGAGAAAATGGGACATAAGCAAGAATATTTTGCCCGAGTTTGTTTCTGTGCGTATATTGCCATAGAGTAGGCTGTCAGCGGGCTTCAGTCCGTGGTGTTGTTTACTTCCTATATCTCGTTTTGACGGTATCATGTTATGAAAATTCCTGATTGTTTTGACATGTATGGAAAGCTAGTTAGTCAGGCTACAACGTCCAACAAGTTTGAATCCCGTAGACCCAATACTTGTGGAGAAAATGGGACATAAGCAAGAATATTTTGCCCGAGTTTGTTTCTGTGCGTATATTGCCATAGAGTAGGCTGTCAGCGGGCTTCAGTCCGTGGTGTTGTTTACTTCCTATATCTCGTTTTGACGGTATCTTGTTATGAAAAATTCCTGATTTTTTTGACATGTATGGAAAGCTAGTTAGTCAGGCTACAACGTCCAACAAGTTTGAATCCCGTAGACCCAATACTTGTGGAGAAAATGGGACATAAGCAAGAATATTTTGCCCGAGTTTGTTTCTGTGCGTATATTGCCATAGAGTAGGCTGTCAGCGGGCTTCAGTCCGTGGTGTTGTTTACTTCCTATATCTCGTTTTGACGGTATCTTGTTATGAAAAATTCCTGATTTTTTTGACATGTATGGAAAGCTAGTTAGTCAGGCTACAACGTCCAACAAGTTTGAATCCCGTAGACCCAATACTTGTGGAGAAAATGGGACATAAGCAAGAATATTTTGCCCGAGTTTGTTTCTGTGCGTATATTGCCATAGAGTAGGCTGTCAGCGGGCTTCAGTCCGTGGTGTTGTTTACTTCCTATATCTCGTTTTGACGGTATCATGTTATGAAAATTCCTGATTGTTTTGACATGTATGGAAAGCTAGTTAGTCAGGCTACAACGTCCAACAAGTTTGAATCCCGTAGACCCAATACTTGTGGAGAAAATGGACATAAGCAAGAATATTTTGCCCGAGTTTGTTTCTGTGCGTATATTGCCATAGAGTAGGCTGTCAGCGGGCTTCAGTCCGTGGTGTTGTTTACTTCCTATATCTCGTTTTGACGGTATCATGTTATGAAAAATTCCTGATTGTTTTGACATGTATGGAAAGCTAGTTAGTCAGGCTACAACGTCCAACAAGTTTGAATCCCGTAGACCCAATACTTGTGGAGAAAATGGGACATAAGCAAGAATATTTTGCCCGAGTTTGTTTCTGTGCGTATATTGCCATAGAGTAGGCTGTCAGCGGGCTTCAGTCCGTGGTGTTGTTTACTTCCTATATCTCGTTTTGACGGTATCATGTTATGAAAATTCCTGATTGTTTTGACATGTATGGAAAGCTAGTTAGTCAGGCTACAACGTCCAACAAGTTTGAATCCCGTAGACCCAATACTTGTGGAGAAAATGGGACATAAGCAAGAATATTTTGCCCGAGTTTGTTTCTGTGCGTATATTGCCATAGAGTAGGCTGTCAGCGGGCTTCAGTCCGTGGTGTTGTTTACTTCCTATATCTCGTTTTGACGGTATCTTGTTATGAAAAATTCCTGATTGTTTTGACATGTATGGAAAGCTAGTTAGTCAGGCTACAACGTCCAACAAGTTTGAATCCCGTAGACCCAATACTTGTGGAGAAAATGGGACATAAGCAAGAATATTTTGCCCGAGTTTGTTTCTGTGCGTATATTGCCATAGAGTAGGCTGTCAGCGGGCTTCAGTCCGTGGTGTTGTTTACTTCCTATATCTCGTTTTGACGGTATCTTGTTATGAAAAATTCCTATTTTTTGACATGTATGGAAAGCTAGTTAGTCAGGCTACAACGTCCAACAAGTTTGAATCCGTAGACCCAATACTTGTGGAGAAAATGGGACATAAGCAAGAATATTTTGCCCGAGTTTGTTTCTGTGCGTATATTGCCATAGAGTAGGCTGTCAGCGGGCTTCAGTCCGTGGTGTTGTTTACTTCCTATATCTCGTTTTGACGGTATCTTGTTATGAAAAATTCCTGATTTTTTTGACATGTATGGAAAGCTAGTTAGTCAGGCTACAACGTCCAACAAGTTTGAATCCCGTAGACCCAATACTTGTGGAGAAAATGGGACATAAGCAAGAATATTTTGCCCGAGTTTGTTTCTGTGCGTATATTGCCATAGAGTAGGCTGTCAGCGGGCTTCAGTCCGTGGTGTTGTTTACTTCCTATATCTCGTTTTGACGGTATCATGTTATGAAAATTCCTGATTGTTTTGACATGTATGGAAAGCTAGTTAGTCAGGCTACAACGTCCAACAAGTTTGAATCCCGTAGACCCAATCTTGTGGAGAAAATGGGACATAAGCAAGAATATTTTGCCCGAGTTTGTTTCTGTGCGTATATTGCCATAGAGTAGGCTGTCAGCGGGCTTCAGTCCGTGGTGTTGTTTACTTCCTATATCTCGTTTTGACGGTATCTTGTTATGAAAAATTCCTGATTTTTTTGACATGTATGGAAAGCTAGTTAGTCAGGCTACAACGTCCAACAAGTTTGAATCCCGTAGACCCAATACTTGTGGAGAAAATGGGACATAAGCAAGAATATTTTGCCCGAGTTTGTTTCTGTGCGTATATTGCCATAGAGTAGGCTGTCAGCGGGCTTCAGTCCGTGGTGTTGTTTACTTCCTATATCTCGTTTTGACGGTATCTTGTTATGAAAAATTCCTGATTTTTTTGACATGTATGGAAAGCTAGTTAGTCAGGCTACAACGTCCAACAAGTTTGAATCCGTAGACCCAATACTTGTGGAGAAAATGGGACATAAGCAAGAATATTTTGCCCGAGTTTGTTTCTGTGCGTATATTGCCATAGAGTAGGCTGTCAGCGGGCTTCAGTCCGTGGTGTTGTTTACTTCCTATATCTCGTTTTGACGGTATCATGTTATGAAAAATTCCTGATTGTTTTGACATGTATGGAAAGCTAGTTAGTCAGGCTACAACGTCCAACAAGTTTGAATCCCGTAGACCCAATACTTGTGGAGAAAATGGGACATAAGCAAGAATATTTTGCCCGAGTTTGTTTCTGTGCGTATATTGCCATAGAGTAGGCTGTCAGCGGGCTTCAGTCCGTGGTGTTGTTTACTTCCTATATCTCGTTTTGACGGTATCATGTTATGAAAATTTCCTGATTTTTTTGACATGTATGGAAAGCTAGTTAGTCAGGCTACAACGTCCAACAAGTTTGAATCCCGTAGACCCAATACTTGTGGAGAAAATGGGACATAAGCAAGAATATTTTGCCCGAGTTTGTTTCTGTGCGTATATTGCCATAGAGTAGGCTGTCAGCGGGCTTCAGTCCGTGGTGTTGTTTACTTCCTATATCTCGTTTTGACGGTATCATGTTATGAAAATTCCTGATTGTTTTGACATGTATGGAAAGCTAGTTAGTCAGGCTACAACGTCCAACAAGTTTGAATCCGTAGACCCAATACTTGTGGAGAAAATGGGACATAAGCAAGAATATTTTGCCCGAGTTTGTTTCTGTGCGTATATTGCCATAGAGTAGGCTGTCAGCGGGCTTCAGTCCGTGGTGTTGTTTACTTCCTATATCTCGTTTTGACGGTATCTTGTTATGAAAAATTCCTGATTTTTTGACATGTATGGAAAGCTAGTTAGTCAGGCTACAACGTCCAACAAGTTTGAATCCCGTAGACCCAATACTTGTGGAGAAAATGGGACATAAGCAAGAATATTTTGCCCGAGTTTGTTTCTGTGCGTATATTGCCATAGAGTAGGCTGTCAGCGGGCTTCAGTCCGTGGTGTTGTTTACTTCCTATATCTCGTTTTGACGGTATCTTGTTATGAAAAATTCCTGATTTTTTTGACATGTATGGAAAGCTAGTTAGTCAGGCTACAACGTCCAACAAGTTTGAATCCCGTAGACCCAATACTTGTGGAGAAAATGGGACATAAGCAAGAATATTTTGCCCGAGTTTGTTTCTGTGCGTATATTGCCATAGAGTAGGCTGTCAGCGGGCTTCAGTCCGTGGTGTTGTTTACTTCCTATATCTCGTTTTGACGGTATCATGTTATGAAAAATTCCTGATTGTTTTGACATGTATGGAAAGCTAGTTAGTCAGGCTACAACGTCCAACAAGTTTGAATCCCGTAGACCCAATACTTGTGGAGAAAATGGGACATAAGCAAGAATATTTTGCCCGAGTTTGTTTCTGTGCGTATATTGCCATAGAGTAGGCTGTCAGCGGGCTTCAGTCCGTGGTGTTGTTTACTTCCTATATCTCGTTTTGACGGTATCATGTTATGAAAAATTCCTGATTGTTTTGACATGTATGGAAAGCTAGTTAGTCAGGCTACAACGTCCAACAAGTTTGAATCCCGTAGACCCAATACTTGTGGAGAAAATGGGACATAAGCAAGAATATTTTGCCCGAGTTTGTTTCTGTGCGTATATTGCCATAGAGTAGGCTGTCAGCGGGCTTCAGTCCGTGGTGTTGTTTACTTCCTATATCTCGTTTTGACGGTATCTTGTTATGAAAAATTCCTGATTTTTTTGACATGTATGGAAAGCTAGTTAGTCAGGCTACAACGTCCAACAAGTTTGAATCCGTAGACCCAATACTTGTGGAGAAAATGGGACATAAGCAAGAATATTTTGCCCGAGTTTGTTTCTGTGCGTATATTGCCATAGAGTAGGCTGTCAGCGGGCTTCAGTCCGTGGTGTTGTTTACTTCCTATATCTCGTTTTGACGGTATCATGTTATGAAAAATTCCTGATTGTTTTGACATGTATGGAAAGCTAGTTAGTCAGGCTACAACGTCCAACAAGTTTGAATCCCGTAGACCCAATACTTGTGGAGAAAATGGGACATAAGCAAGAATATTTTGCCCGAGTTTGTTTCTGTGCGTATATTGCCATAGAGTAGGCTGTCAGCGGGCTTCAGTCCGTGGTGTTGTTTACTTCCTATATCTCGTTTTGACGGTATCATGTTATGAAAAATTCCTGATTTTTTTGACATGTATGGAAAGCTAGTTAGTCAGGCTACAACGTCCAACAAGTTTGAATCCCGTAGACCCAATACTTGTGGAGAAAATGGGACATAAGCAAGAATATTTTGCCCGAGTTTGTTTCTGTGCGTATATTGCCATAGAGTAGGCTGTCAGCGGGCTTCAGTCCGTGGTGTTGTTTACTTCCTATATCTCGTTTTGACGGTATCATGTTATGAAAAATTCCTGATTGTTTTGACATGTATGGAAAGCTAGTTAGTCAGGCTACAACGTCCAACAAGTTTGAATCCCGTAGACCCAATACTTGTGGAGAAAATGGACATAAGCAAGAATATTTTGCCCGAGTTTGTTTCTGTGCGTATATTGCCATAGAGTAGGCTGTCAGCGGGCTTCAGTCCGTGGTGTTGTTTACTTCCTATATCTCGTTTTGACGGTATCATGTTATGAAAAATTCCTGATTGTTTTGACATGTATGGAAAGCTAGTTAGTCAGGCTACAACGTCCAACAAGTTTGAATCCCGTAGACCCAATACTTGTGGAGAAAATGGGACATAAGCAAGAATATTTTGCCCGAGTTTGTTTCTGTGCGTATATTGCCATAGAGTAGGCTGTCAGCGGGCTTCAGTCCGTGGTGTTGTTTACTTCCTATATCTCGTTTTGACGGTATCATGTTATGAAAAATTCCTGATTGTTTTGACATGTATGGAAAGCTAGTTAGTCAGGCTACAACGTCCAACAAGTTTGAATCCCGTAGACCCAATACTTGTGGAGAAAATGGGACATAAGCAAGAATATTTTGCCCGAGTTTGTTTCTGTGCGTATATTGCCATAGAGTAGGCTGTCAGCGGGCTTCAGTCCGTGGTGTTGTTTACTTCCTATATCTCGTTTTGACGGTATCTTGTTATGAAAAATTCCTGATTGTTTTGACATGTATGGAAAGCTAGTTAGTCAGGCTACAACGTCCAACAAGTTTGAATCCGTAGACCCAATACTTGTGGAGAAAATGGGACATAAGCAAGAATATTTTGCCCGAGTTTGTTTCTGTGCGTATATTGCCATAGAGTAGGCTGTCAGCGGGCTTCAGTCCGTGGTGTTGTTTACTTCCTATATCTCGTTTTGACGGTATCTTGTTATGAAAAATTCCTGATTTTTTGACATGTATGGAAAGCTAGTTAGTCAGGCTACAACGTCCAACAAGTTTGAATCCCGTAGACCCAATACTTGTGGAGAAAATGGGACATAAGCAAGAATATTTTGCCCGAGTTTGTTTCTGTGCGTATATTGCCATAGAGTAGGCTGTCAGCGGGCTTCAGTCCGTGGTGTTGTTTACTTCCTATATCTCGTTTTGACGGTATCTTGTTATGAAAATTCCTGATTTTTTTGACATGTATGGAAAGCTAGTTAGTCAGGCTACAACGTCCAACAAGTTTGAATCCCGTAGACCCAATACTTGTGGAGAAAATGGGACATAAGCAAGAATATTTTGCCCGAGTTTGTTTCTGTGCGTATATTGCCATAGAGTAGGCTGTCAGCGGGCTTCAGTCCGTGGTGTTGTTTACTTCCTATATCTCGTTTTGACGGTATCATGTTATGAAAAATTCCTGATTGTTTTGACATGTATGGAAAGCTAGTTAGTCAGGCTACAACGTCCAACAAGTTTGAATCCGTAGACCCAATACTTGTGGAGAAAATGGGACATAAGCAAGAATATTTTGCCCGAGTTTGTTTCTGTGCGTATATTGCCATAGAGTAGGCTGTCAGCGGGCTTCAGTCCGTGGTGTTGTTTACTTCCTATATCTCGTTTTGACGGTATCTTGTTATGAAAAATTCCTGATTGTTTTGACATGTATGGAAAGCTAGTTAGTCAGGCTACAACGTCCAACAAGTTTGAATCCGTAGACCCAATACTTGTGGAGAAAATGGGACATAAGCAAGAATATTTTGCCCGAGTTTGTTTCTGTGCGTATATTGCCATAGAGTAGGCTGTCAGCGGGCTTCAGTCCGTGGTGTTGTTTACTTCCTATATCTCGTTTTGACGGTATCTTGTTATGAAAATTCCTGATTTTTTTGACATGTATGGAAAGCTAGTTAGTCAGGCTACAACGTCCAACAAGTTTGAATCCCGTAGACCCAATACTTGTGGAGAAAATGGGACATAAGCAAGAATATTTTGCCCGAGTTTGTTTCTGTGCGTATATTGCCATAGAGTAGGCTGTCAGCGGGCTTCAGTCCGTGGTGTTGTTTACTTCCTATATCTCGTTTTGACGGTATCTTGTTATGAAAAATTCCTGATTTTTTTGACATGTATGGAAAGCTAGTTAGTCAGGCTACAACGTCCAACAAGTTTGAATCCCGTAGACCCAATACTTGTGGAGAAAATGGGACATAAGCAAGAATATTTTGCCCGAGTTTGTTTCTGTGCGTATATTGCCATAGAGTAGGCTGTCAGCGGGCTTCAGTCCGTGGTGTTGTTTACTTCCTATATCTCGTTTTGACGGTATCATGTTATGAAAAATTCCTGATTGTTTTGACATGTATGGAAAGCTAGTTAGTCAGGCTACAACGTCCAACAAGTTTGAATCCGTAGACCCAATACTTGTGGAGAAAATGGGACATAAGCAAGAATATTTTGCCCGAGTTTGTTTCTGTGCGTATATTGCCATAGAGTAGGCTGTCAGCGGGCTTCAGTCCGTGGTGTTGTTTACTTCCTATATCTCGTTTTGACGGTATCATGTTATGAAAAATTCCTGATTTTTTGACATGTATGGAAAGCTAGTTAGTCAGGCTACAACGTCCAACAAGTTTGAATCCCGTAGACCCAATACTTGTGGAGAAAATGGGACATAAGCAAGAATATTTTGCCCGAGTTTGTTTCTGTGCGTATATTGCCATAGAGTAGGCTGTCAGCGGGCTTCAGTCCGTGGTGTTGTTTACTTCCTATATCTCGTTTTGACGGTATCATGTTATGAAAAATTCCTGATTGTTTTGACATGTATGGAAAGCTAGTTAGTCAGGCTACAACGTCCAACAAGTTTGAATCCGTAGACCCAATACTTGTGGAGAAAATGGGACATAAGCAAGAATATTTTGCCCGAGTTTGTTTCTGTGCGTATATTGCCATAGAGTAGGCTGTCAGCGGGCTTCAGTCCGTGGTGTTGTTTACTTCCTATATCTCGTTTTGACGGTATCTGTTATGAAAAATTCCTGATTGTTTTGACATGTATGGAAAGCTAGTTAGTCAGGCTACAACGTCCAACAAGTTTGAATCCCGTAGACCCAATACTTGTGGAGAAAATGGGACATAAGCAAGAATATTTTGCCCGAGTTTGTTTCTGTGCGTATATTGCCATAGAGTAGGCTGTCAGCGGGCTTCAGTCCGTGGTGTTGTTTACTTCCTATATCTCGTTTTGACGGTATCTTGTTATGAAAATTTCCTGATTTTTTTTGACATGTATGGAAAGCTAGTTAGTCAGGCTACAACGTCCAACAAGTTTGAATCCCGTAGACCCAATACTTGTGGAGAAAATGGGACATAAGCAAGAATATTTTGCCCGAGTTTGTTTCTGTGCGTATATTGCCATAGAGTAGGCTGTCAGCGGGCTTCAGTCCGTGGTGTTGTTTACTTCCTATATCTCGTTTTGACGGTATCATGTTATGAAAATTCCTGATTGTTTTGACATGTATGGAAAGCTAGTTAGTCAGGCTACAACGTCCAACAAGTTTGAATCCCGTAGACCCAATACTTGTGGAGAAAATGGACATAAGCAAGAATATTTTGCCCGAGTTTGTTTCTGTGCGTATATTGCCATAGAGTAGGCTGTCAGCGGGCTTCAGTCCGTGGTGTTGTTTACTTCCTATATCTCGTTTTGACGGTATCATGTTATGAAAAATTCCTGATTGTTTTGACATGTATGGAAAGCTAGTTAGTCAGGCTACAACGTCCAACAAGTTTGAATCCGTAGACCCAATACTTGTGGAGAAAATGGGACATAAGCAAGAATATTTTGCCCGAGTTTGTTTCTGTGCGTATATTGCCATAGAGTAGGCTGTCAGCGGGCTTCAGTCCGTGGTGTTGTTTTTACTTCCTATATCTCGTTTTGACGGTATCTTGTTATGAAAAATTCCTGATTTTTTTGACATGTATGGAAAGCTAGTTAGTCAGGCTACAACGTCCAACAAGTTTGAATCCCGTAGACCCAATACTTGTGGAGAAAATGGGACATAAGCAAGAATATTTTGCCCGAGTTTGTTTCTGTGCGTATATTGCCATAGAGTAGGCTGTCAGCGGGCTTCAGTCCGTGGTGTTGTTTACTTCCTATATCTCGTTTTGACGGTATCTTGTTATGAAAAATTCCTGATTTTTTTGACATGTATGGAAAGCTAGTTAGTCAGGCTACAACGTCCAACAAGTTTGAATCCCGTAGACCCAATACTTGTGGAGAAAATGGGACATAAGCAAGAATATTTTGCCCGAGTTTGTTTCTGTGCGTATATTGCCATAGAGTAGGCTGTCAGCGGGCTTCAGTCCGTGGTGTTGTTTACTTCCTATATCTCGTTTTGACGGTATCATGTTATGAAAAATCCTGATTTTTTTGACATGTATGGAAAGCTAGTTAGTCAGGCTACAACGTCCAACAAGTTTGAATCCCGTAGACCCAATACTTGTGGAGAAAATGGGACATAAGCAAGAATATTTTGCCCGAGTTTGTTTCTGTGCGTATATTGCCATAGAGTAGGCTGTCAGCGGCTTCAGTCCGTGGTGTTGTTTACTTCCTATATCTCGTTTTGACGGTATCTTGTTATGAAAAATTCCTGATTTTTTTGACATGTATGGAAAGCTAGTTAGTCAGGCTACAACGTCCAACAAGTTTGAATCCGTAGACCCAATACTTGTGGAGAAAATGGGACATAAGCAAGAATATTTTGCCCGAGTTTGTTTCTGTGCGTATATTGCCATAGAGTAGGCTGTCAGCGGGCTTCAGTCCGTGGTGTTGTTTACTTCCTATATCTCGTTTTGACGGTATCATTGTTATGAAAAATTCCTGATTTTTTTGACATGTATGGAAAGCTAGTTAGTCAGGCTACAACGTCCAACAAGTTTGAATCCCGTAGACCCAATACTTGTGGAGAAAATGGGACATAAGCAAGAATATTTTGCCCGAGTTTGTTTCTGTGCGTATATTGCCATAGAGTAGGCTGTCAGCGGGCTTCAGTCCGTGGTGTTGTTTACTTCCTATATCTCGTTTTGACGGTATCATGTTATGAAAATTCCTGATTGTTTTGACATGTATGGAAAGCTAGTTAGTCAGGCTACAACGTCCAACAAGTTTGAATCCCGTAGACCCAATACTTGTGGAGAAAATGGGACATAAGCAAGAATATTTTGCCCGAGTTTGTTTCTGTGCGTATATTGCCATAGAGTAGGCTGTCAGCGGGCTTCAGTCCGTGGTGTTGTTTACTTCCTATATCTCGTTTTGACGGTATCTTGTTATGAAAAATTCCTGATTTTTTTGACATGTATGGAAAGCTAGTTAGTCAGGCTACAACGTCCAACAAGTTTGAATCCCGTAGACCCAATACTTGTGGAGAAAATGGGACATAAGCAAGAATATTTTGCCCGAGTTTGTTTCTGTGCGTATATTGCCATAGAGTAGGCTGTCAGCGGGCTTCAGTCCGTGGTGTTGTTTACTTCCTATATCTCGTTTTGACGGTATCATGTTATGAAAAATTCCTGATTGTTTTGACATGTATGGAAGCTAGTTAGTCAGGCTACAACGTCCAACAAGTTTGAATCCCGTAGACCCAATACTTGTGGAGAAAATGGGACATAAGCAAGAATATTTTGCCCGAGTTTGTTTCTGTGCGTATATTGCCATAGAGTAGGCTGTCAGCGGGCTTCAGTCCGTGGTGTTGTTTACTTCCTATATCTCGTTTTGACGGTATCATGTTATGAAAATTCCTGATTGTTTTGACATGTATGGAAAGCTAGTTAGTCAGGCTACAACGTCCAACAAGTTTGAATCCCGTAGACCCAATACTTGTGGAGAAAATGGGACATAAGCAAGAATATTTTGCCCGAGTTTGTTTCTGTGCGTATATTGCCATAGAGTAGGCTGTCAGCGGGCTTCAGTCCGTGGTGTTGTTTACTTCCTATATCTCGTTTTGACGGTATCATGTTATAAAAATTCCTGATTGTTTTGACATGTATGGAAAGCTAGTTAGTCAGGCTACAACGTCCAACAAGTTTGAATCCCGTAGACCCAATACTTGTGGAGAAAATGGGACATAAGCAAGAATATTTTGCCCGAGTTTGTTTCTGTGCGTATATTGCCATAGAGTAGGCTGTCAGCGGGCTTCAGTCCGTGGTGTTGTTTACTTCCTATATCTCGTTTTGACGGTATCTTGTTATGAAAATTCCTGATTTTTTTGACATGTATGGAAGCTAGTTAGTCAGGCTACAACGTCCAACAAGTTTGAATCCGTAGACCCAATACTTGTGGAGAAAATGGGACATAAGCAAGAATATTTTGCCCGAGTTTGTTTCTGTGCGTATATTGCCATAGAGTAGGCTGTCAGCGGGCTTCAGTCCGTGGTGTTGTTTACTTCCTATATCTCGTTTTGACGGTATCATGTTATGAAAATTCCTGATTTTTTTGACATGTATGGAAAGCTAGTTAGTCAGGCTACAACGTCCAACAAGTTTAATCCCGTAGACCCAATACTTGTGGAGAAAATGGGACATAAGCAAGAATATTTTGCCCGAGTTTGTTTCTGTGCGTATATTGCCATAGAGTAGGCTGTCAGCGGGCTTCAGTCCGTGGTGTTGTTTACTTCCTATATCTCGTTTTGACGGTATCTTGTTATGAAAAATTCCTGATTTTTTTGACATGTATGGAAAGCTAGTTAGTCAGGCTACAACGTCCAACAAGTTTGAATCCCGTAGACCCAATACTTGTGGAGAAAATGGGACATAAGCAAGAATATTTTGCCCGAGTTTGTTTCTGTGCGTATATTGCCATAGAGTAGGCTGTCAGCGGGCTTCAGTCCGTGGTGTTGTTTACTTCCTATATCTCGTTTTGACGGTATCATGTTATGAAAAATTCCTGATTGTTTTGACATGTATGGAAAGCTAGTTAGTCAGGCTACAACGTCCAACAAGTTTGAATCCGTAGACCCAATACTTGTGGAGAAAATGGGACATAAGCAAGAATATTTTGCCCGAGTTTGTTTCTGTGCGTATATTGCCATAGAGTAGGCTGTCAGCGGGCTTCAGTCCGTGGTGTTGTTTACTTCCTATATCTCGTTTTGACGGTATCATGTTATGAAAAATTCCTGATTGTTTTGACATGTATGGAAAGCTAGTTAGTCAGGCTACAACGTCCAACAAGTTTGAATCCGTAGACCCAATACTTGTGGAGAAAATGGGACATAAGCAAGAATATTTTGCCCGAGTTTGTTTCTGTGCGTATATTGCCATAGAGTAGGCTGTCAGCGGGCTTCAGTCCGTGGTGTTGTTTACTTCCTATATCTCGTTTTGACGGTATCATGTTATGAAAAATTCCTGATTGTTTTGACATGTATGGAAAGCTAGTTAGTCAGGCTACAACGTCCAACAAGTTTGAATCCCGTAGACCCAATACTTGTGGAGAAAATGGGACATAAGCAAGAATATTTTGCCCGAGTTTGTTTCTGTGCGTATATTGCCATAGAGTAGGCTGTCAGCGGGCTTCAGTCCGTGGTGTTGTTTACTTCCTATATCTCGTTTTGACGGTATCATGTTATGAAAAATTCCTGATTGTTTTTGACATGTATGGAAAGCTAGTTAGTCAGGCTACAACGTCCAACAAGTTTGAATCCGTAGACCCAATACTTGTGGAGAAAATGGACATAAGCAAGAATATTTTGCCCGAGTTTGTTTCTGTGCGTATATTGCCATAGAGTAGGCTGTCAGCGGGCTTCAGTCCGTGGTGTTGTTTACTTCCTATATCTCGTTTTGACGGTATCATGTTATGAAAAATTCCTGATTGTTTTGACATGTATGGAAGCTAGTTAGTCAGGCTACAACGTCCAACAAGTTTGAATCCCGTAGACCCAATACTTGTGGAGAAAATGGACATAAGCAAGAATATTTTGCCCGAGTTTGTTTCTGTGCGTATATTGCCATAGAGTAGGCTGTCAGCGGGCTTCAGTCCGTGGTGTTGTTTACTTCCTATATCTCGTTTTGACGGTATCATGTTATGAAAAATTCCTGATTTTTTGACATGTATGGAAAGCTAGTTAGTCAGGCTACAACGTCCAACAAGTTTGAATCCCGTAGACCCAATACTTGTGGAGAAAATGGGACATAAGCAAGAATATTTTGCCCGAGTTTGTTTCTGTGCGTATATTGCCATAGAGTAGGCTGTCAGCGGGCTTCAGTCCGTGGTGTTGTTTACTTCCTATATCTCGTTTTGACGGTATCATGTTATGAAAAATTCCTGATTGTTTTGACATGTATGGAAAGCTAGTTAGTCAGGCTACAACGTCCAACAAGTTTGAATCCCGTAGACCCAATACTTGTGGAGAAAATGGGACATAAGCAAGAATATTTTGCCCGAGTTTGTTTCTGTGCGTATATTGCCATAGAGTAGGCTGTCAGCGGGCTTCAGTCCGTGGTGTTGTTTACTTCCTATATCTCGTTTTGACGGTATCTTGTTATGAAAAATCCTAATTTTTTTGACATGTATGGAAAGCTAGTTAGTCAGGCTACAACGTCCAACAAGTTTGAATCCCGTAGACCCAATACTTGTGGAGAAAATGGACATAAGCAAGAATATTTTGCCCGAGTTTGTTTCTGTGCGTATATTGCCATAGAGTAGGCTGTCAGCGGGCTTCAGTCCGTGGTGTTGTTTACTTCCTATATCTCGTTTTGACGGTATCATGTTATGAAAATTCCTGATTGTTTTGACATGTATGGAAAGCTAGTTAGTCAGGCTACAACGTCCAACAAGTTTGAATCCGTAGACCCAATACTTGTGGAGAAAATGGGACATAAGCAAGAATATTTTGCCCGAGTTTGTTTCTGTGCGTATATTGCCATAGAGTAGGCTGTCAGCGGGCTTCAGTCCGTGGTGTTGTTTACTTCCTATATCTCGTTTTGACGGTATCATGTTATGAAAAATTCCTGATTGTTTTGACATGTATGGAAAGCTAGTTAGTCAGGCTACAACGTCCAACAAGTTTGAATCCCGTAGACCCAATACTTGTGGAGAAAATGGGACATAAGCAAGAATATTTTGCCCGAGTTTGTTTCTGTGCGTATATTGCCATAGAGTAGGCTGTCAGCGGGCTTCAGTCCGTGGTGTTGTTTACTTCCTATCTCGTTTTGACGGTATCATGTTATGAAAAATTCCTGATTGTTTTGACATGTATGGAAAGCTAGTTAGTCAGGCTACAACGTCCAACAAGTTTGAATCCCGTAGACCCAATACTTGTGGAGAAAATGGACATAAGCAAGAATATTTTGCCCGAGTTTGTTTCTGTGCGTATATTGCCATAGAGTAGGCTGTCAGCGGCTTCAGTCCGTGGTGTTGTTTACTTCCTATATCTCGTTTTGACGGTATCATGTTTATGAAAATTCCTGATTGTTTTTGACATGTATGGAAAGCTAGTTAGTCAGGCTACAACGTCCAACAAGTTTGAATCCGTAGACCCAATACTTGTGGAGAAAATGGGACATAAGCAAGAATATTTTGCCCGAGTTTGTTTCTGTGCGTATATTGCCATAGAGTAGGCTGTCAGCGGGCTTCAGTCCGTGGTGTTGTTTACTTCCTATATCTCGTTTTGACGGTATCATGTTATGAAAATTCCTGATTTTTTGACATGTATGGAAAGCTAGTTAGTCAGGCTACAACGTCCAACAAGTTTGAATCCCGTAGACCCAATACTTGTGGAGAAAATGGGACATAAGCAAGAATATTTTGCCCGAGTTTGTTTCTGTGCGTATATTGCCATAGAGTAGGCTGTCAGCGGGCTTCAGTCCGTGGTGTTGTTTACTTCCTATATCTCGTTTTGACGGTATCTTGTTATGAAAAATTCCTGATTTTTTTGACATGTATGGAAAGCTAGTTAGTCAGGCTACAACGTCCAACAAGTTTGAATCCCGTAGACCCAATACTTGTGGAGAAAATGGGACATAAGCAAGAATATTTTGCCCGAGTTTGTTTCTGTGCGTATATTGCCATAGAGTAGGCTGTCAGCGGGCTTCAGTCCGTGGTGTTGTTTACTTCCTATATCTCGTTTTGACGGTATCATGTTATGAAAATTCCTGATTTTTTGACATGTATGGAAAGCTAGTTAGTCAGGCTACAACGTCCAACAAGTTTGAATCCCGTAGACCCAATACTTGTGGAGAAAATGGGACATAAGCAAGAATATTTTGCCCGAGTTTGTTTCTGTGCGTATATTGCCATAGAGTAGGCTGTCAGCGGGCTTCAGTCCGTGGTGTTGTTTACTTCCTATATCTCGTTTTGACGGTATCTTGTTATGAAAAATTCCTGATTTTTTTGACATGTATGGAAAGCTAGTTAGTCAGGCTACAACGTCCAACAAGTTTGAATCCCGTAGACCCAATACTTGTGGAGAAAATGGGACATAAGCAAGAATATTTTGCCCGAGTTTGTTTCTGTGCGTATATTGCCATAGAGTAGGCTGTCAGCGGGCTTCAGTCCGTGGTGTTGTTTACTTCCTATATCTCGTTTTGACGGTATCATGTTATGAAAAATTCCTGATTGTTTTGACATGTATGGAAAGCTAGTTAGTCAGGCTACAACGTCCAACAAGTTTGAATCCCGTAGACCCAATACTTGTGGAGAAAATGGGACATAAGCAAGAATATTTTGCCCGAGTTTGTTTCTGTGCGTATATTGCCATAGAGTAGGCTGTCAGCGGGCTTCAGTCCGTGGTGTTGTTTACTTCCTATATCTCGTTTTGACGGTATCTGTTATGAAAAATTCCTGATTTTTTTGACATGTATGGAAAGCTAGTTAGTCAGGCTACAACGTCCAACAAGTTTGAATCCCGTAGACCCAATACTTGTGGAGAAAATGGGACATAAGCAAGAATATTTTGCCCGAGTTTGTTTCTGTGCGTATATTGCCATAGAGTAGGCTGTCAGCGGGCTTCAGTCCGTGGTGTTGTTTACTTCCTATATCTCGTTTTGACGGTATCTTGTTATGAAAATTCCTGATTGTTTTGACATGTATGGAAAGCTAGTTAGTCAGGCTACAACGTCCAACAAGTTTGAATCCCGTAGACCCAATACTTGTGGAGAAAATGGGACATAAGCAAGAATATTTTGCCCGAGTTTGTTTCTGTGCGTATATTGCCATAGAGTAGGCTGTCAGCGGGCTTCAGTCCGTGGTGTTGTTTACTTCCTATATCTCGTTTTGACGGTATCATGTTATGAAAAATTCCTGATTGTTTTGACATGTATGGAAAGCTAGTTAGTCAGGCTACAACGTCCAACAAGTTTGAATCCGTAGACCCAATACTTGTGGAGAAAATGGGACATAAGCAAGAATATTTTGCCCGAGTTTGTTTCTGTGCGTATATTGCCATAGAGTAGGCTGTCAGCGGGCTTCAGTCCGTGGTGTTGTTTACTTCCTATATCTCGTTTTGACGGTATCTTGTTATGAAAAATTCCTGATTTTTTTGACATGTATGGAAAGCTAGTTAGTCAGGCTACAACGTCCAACAAGTTTGAATCCCGTAGACCCAATACTTGTGGAGAAAATGGGACATAAGCAAGAATATTTTGCCCGAGTTTGTTTCTGTGCGTATATTGCCATAGAGTAGGCTGTCAGCGGGCTTCAGTCCGTGGTGTTGTTTACTTCCTATATCTCGTTTTGACGGTATCTTGTTATGAAAAATTCCTGATTTTTTTGACATGTATGGAAAGCTAGTTAGTCAGGCTACAACGTCCAACAAGTTTGAATCCCGTAGACCCAATACTTGTGGAGAAAATGGGACATAA
The DNA here is from genome assembly GCF_015706575.1 of Patiria miniata. NCBI lineage: Eukaryota > Metazoa > Echinodermata > Asteroidea > Valvatida > Asterinidae > Patiria > Patiria miniata. The sequence continues at coordinate 3,388,739 of NW_024037076.1, read as the reverse complement.
GCAAGAATATTTTGCCCGAGTTTGTTTCTGTGCGTATATTGCCATAGAGTAGGCTGTCAGCGGGCTTCAGTCCGTGGTGTTGTTTACTTCCTATATCTCGTTTTGACGGTATCTTGTTATGAAAAATTCCTGATTTTTTTTGACATGTATGGAAAGCTAGTTAGTCAGGCTACAACGTCCAACAAGTTTGAATCCCGTAGACCCAATACTTGTGGAGAAAATGGGACATAAGCAAGAATATTTTGCCCGAGTTTGTTTCTGTGCGTATATTGCCATAGAGTAGGCTGTCAGCGGGCTTCAGTCCGTGGTGTTGTTTTTTCCTATATCTCGTTTTGACGGTATCATGTTATGAAAAATTCCTGATTGTTTTGACATGTATGGAAAGCTAGTTAGTCAGGCTACAACGTCCAACAAGTTTGAATCCCGTAGACCCAATTCTTGTGGAGAAAATGGGACATAAGCAAGAATATTTTGCCCGAGTTTGTTTCTGTGCGTATATTGCCATAGAGTAGGCTGTCAGCGGGCTTCAGTCCGTGGTGTTGTTTACTTCCTATATCTCGTTTTGACGGTATCTTGTTATGAAAAATTCCTGATTTTTTTGACATGTATGGAAAGCTAGTTAGTCAGGCTACAACGTCCAACAAGTTTGAATCCGTAGACCCAATACTTGTGGAGAAAATGGGACATAAGCAAGAATATTTTGCCCGAGTTTGTTTCTGTGCGTATATTGCCATAGAGTAGGCTGTCAGCGGGCTTCAGTCCGTGGTGTTGTTTACTTCCTATATCTCGTTTTGACGGTATCATGTTATGAAAAATTCCTGATTGTTTTGACATGTATGGAAAGCTAGTTAGTCAGGCTACAACGTCCAACAAGTTTGAATCCCGTAGACCCAATACTTGTGGAGAAAATGGACATAAGCAAGAATATTTTGCCCGAGTTTGTTTCTGTGCGTATATTGCCATAGAGTAGGCTGTCAGCGGGCTTCAGTCCGTGGTGTTGTTTACTTCCTATATCTCGTTTTGACGGTATCTTGTTATGAAAAATTCCTGATTTTTTTGACATGTATGGAAAGCTAGTTAGTCAGGCTACAACGTCCAACAAGTTTGAATCCCGTAGACCCAATACTTGTGGAGAAAATGGGACATAAGCAAGAATATTTTGCCCGAGTTTGTTTCTGTGCGTATATTGCCATAGAGTAGGCTGTCAGCGGGCTTCAGTCCGTGGTGTTGTTTACTTCCTATATCTCGTTTTGACGGTATCATGTTATGAAAAATTCCTGATTGTTTTTGACATGTATGGAAAGCTAGTTAGTCAGGCTACAACGTCCAACAAGTTTGAATCCCGTAGACCCAATACTTGTGGAGAAAATGGGACATAAGCAAGAATATTTTGCCCGAGTTTGTTTCTGTGCGTATATTGCCATAGAGTAGGCTGTCAGCGGCTTCAGTCCGTGGTGTTGTTTACTTCCTATATCTCGTTTTGACGGTATCTTGTTATGAAAAATTCCTGATTGTTTTGACATGTATGGAAAGCTAGTTAGTCAGGCTACAACGTCCAACAAGTTTGAATCCCGTAGACCCAATACTTGTGGAGAAAATGGGACATAAGCAAGAATTTTTGCCCGAGTTTGTTTCTGTGCGTATATTGCCATAGAGTAGGCTGTCAGCGGCTTCAGTCCGTGGTGTTGTTTACTTCCTATATCTCGTTTTGACGGTATCATGTTATGAAAAATTCCTGATTGTTTTTGACATGTATGGAAAGCTAGTTAGTCAGGCTACAACGTCCAACAAGTTTGAATCCCGTAGACCCAATACTTGTGGAGAAAATGGGACATAAGCAAGAATATTTTGCCCGAGTTTGTTTCTGTGCGTATATTGCCATAGAGTAGGCTGTCAGCGGGCTTCAGTCCGTGGTGTTGTTTACTTCCTATATCTCGTTTTGACGGTATCTTGTTATGAAAAATTCCTGATTTTTTGACATGTATGGAAAGCTAGTTAGTCAGGCTACAACGTCCAACAAGTTTGAATCCGTAGACCCAATACTTGTGGAGAAAATGGGACATAAGCAAGAATATTTTGCCCGAGTTTGTTTTGTTTCGTGCGTATTGCCATAGAGTAGGCTGTCAGCGGCTTCAGTCCGTGGTGTTGTTTACTTCCTATATCTCGTTTTGACGGTATCATGTTATGAAAATTCCTGATTGTTTTGACATGTATGGAAAGCTAGTTAGTCAGGCTACAACGTCCAACAAGTTTGAATCCCGTAGACCCAATACTTGTGGAGAAAATGGGACATAAGCAAGAATATTTTGCCCGAGTTTGTTTCTGTGCGTATATTGCCATAGAGTAGGCTGTCAGCGGGCTTCAGTCCGTGGTGTTGTTTACTTCCTATATCTCGTTTTGACGGTATCTTTATGAAAAATTCCTGATTTTTTTGACATGTATGGAAAGCTAGTTAGTCAGGCTACAACGTCCAACAAGTTTGAATCCGTAGACCCAATACTTGTGGAGAAAATGGGACATAAGCAAGAATATTTTGCCCGAGTTTGTTTCTGTGCGTATATTGCCATAGAGTAGGCTGTCAGCGGGCTTCAGTCCGTGGTGTTGTTTACTTCCTATATCTCGTTTTGACGGTATCTTGTTATGAAAAATTCCTGATTGTTTTTGACATGTATGGAAAGCTAGTTAGTCAGGCTACAACGTCCAACAAGTTTGAATCCCGTAGACCCAATACTTGTGGAGAAAATGGACATAAGCAAGAATATTTTGCCCGAGTTTGTTTCTGTGCGTATATTGCCATAGAGTAGGCTGTCAGCGGGCTTCAGTCCGTGGTGTTGTTTACTTCCTATATCTCGTTTTGACGGTATCTTGTTATGAAAAATTCCTGATTGTTTTGACATGTATGGAAAGCTAGTTAGTCAGGCTACAACGTCCAACAAGTTTGAATCCGTAGACCCAATACTTGTGGAGAAAATGGGACATAAGCAAGAATATTTTGCCCGAGTTTGTTTCTGTGCGTATATTGCCATAGAGTAGGCTGTCAGCGGGCTTCAGTCCGTGGTGTTGTTTACTTCCTATATCTCGTTTTGACGGTATCATGTTATGAAAAATTCCTGATTGTTTTGACATGTATGGAAAGCTAGTTAGTCAGGCTACAACGTCCAACAAGTTTGAATCCCGTAGACCCAATACTTGTGGAGAAAATGGACATAAGCAAGAATATTTTGCCCGAGTTTGTTTCTGTGCGTATATTGCCATAGAGTAGGCTGTCAGCGGCTTCAGTCCGTGGTGTTGTTTACTTCCTATATCTCGTTTTGACGGTATCATGTTATGAAAAATTCCTGATTGTTTTGACATGTATGGAAAGCTAGTTAGTCAGGCTACAACGTCCAACAAGTTTGAATCCCGTAGACCCAATACTTGTGGAGAAAATGGGACATAAGCAAGAATATTTTGCCCGAGTTTGTTTCTGTGCGTATATTGCCATAGAGTAGGCTGTCAGCGGCTTCAGTCCGTGGTGTTGTTTACTTCCTATATCTCGTTTTGACGGTATCTTGTTATGAAAAATTCCTGATTGTTTTGACATGTATGGAAAGCTAGTTAGTCAGGCTACAACGTCCAACAAGTTTGAATCCGTAGACCCAATACTTGTGGAGAAAATGGGACATAAGCAAGAATATTTTGCCCGAGTTTGTTTCTGTGCGTATATTGCCATAGAGTAGGCTGTCAGCGGGCTTCAGTCCGTGGTGTTGTTTACTTCCTATATCTCGTTTTGACGGTATCTTGTTATGAAAAATTCCTGATTTTTTTGACATGTATGGAAAGCTAGTTAGTCAGGCTACAACGTCCAACAAGTTTGAATCCCGTAGACCCAATACTTGTGGAGAAAATGGGACATAAGCAAGAATATTTTGCCCGAGTTTGTTTCTGTGCGTATATTGCCATAGAGTAGGCTGTCAGCGGGCTTCAGTCCGTGGTGTTGTTTACTTCCTATATCTCGTTTTGACGGTATCATGTTATGAAAAATTCCTGATTGTTTTGACATGTATGGAAAGCTAGTTAGTCAGGCTACAACGTCCAACAAGTTTGAATCCCGTAGACCCAATACTTGTGGAGAAAATGGGACATAAGCAAGAATATTTTGCCCGAGTTTGTTTCTGTGCGTATATTGCCATAGAGTAGGCTGTCAGCGGGCTTCAGTCCGTGGTGTTGTTTACTTCCTATATCTCGTTTTGACGGTATCTTGTTATGAAAAATTCCTGATTTTTTTGACATGTATGGAAAGCTAGTTAGTCAGGCTACAACGTCCAACAAGTTTGAATCCGTAGACCCAATACTTGTGGAGAAAATGGGACATAAGCAAGAATATTTTGCCCGAGTTTGTTTCTGTGCGTATATTGCCATAGAGTAGGCTGTCAGCGGGCTTCAGTCCGTGGTGTTGTTTACTTCCTATATCTCGTTTTGACGGTATCTTGTTATGAAAAATTCCTGATTTTTTGACATGTATGGAAAGCTAGTTAGTCAGGCTACAACGTCCAACAAGTTTGAATCCGTAGACCCAATACTTGTGGAGAAAATGGACATAAGCAAGAATATTTTGCCCGAGTTTGTTTCTGTGCGTATATTGCCATAGAGTAGGCTGTCAGCGGGCTTCAGTCCGTGGTGTTGTTTACTTCCTATATCTCGTTTTGACGGTATCTTGTTATGAAAAATTCCTGATTGTTTTGACATGTATGGAAAGCTAGTTAGTCAGGCTACAACGTCCAACAAGTTTGAATCCGTAGACCCAATACTTGTGGAGAAAATGGGACATAAGCAAGAATATTTTGCCCGAGTTTGTTTCTGTGCGTATATTGCCATAGAGTAGGCTGTCAGCGGCTTCAGTCCGTGGTGTTGTTTACTTCCTATATCTCGTTTTGACGGTATCATGTTATGAAAAATTCCTGATTGTTTTGACATGTATGGAAGCTAGTTAGTCAGGCTACAACGTCCAACAAGTTTGAATCCCGTAGACCCAATACTTGTGGAGAAAATGGGACATAAGCAAGAATATTTTGCCCGAGTTTGTTTCTGTGCGTATATTGCCATAGAGTAGGCTGTCAGCGGGCTTCAGTCCGTGGTGTTGTTTACTTCCTATATCTCGTTTTGACGGTATCATGTTATGAAAATTCCTGATTGTTTTGACATGTATGGAAAGCTAGTTAGTCAGGCTACAACGTCCAACAAGTTTGAATCCCGTAGACCCAATACTTGTGGAGAAAATGGGACATAAGCAAGAATATTTTGCCCGAGTTTGTTTCTGTGCGTATATTGCCATAGAGTAGGCTGTCAGCGGGCTTCACCGTGGTGTTGTTTACTTCCTATATCTCGTTTTGACGGTATCTTGTTATGAAAATTCCTGATTTTTTTGACATGTATGGAAAGCTAGTTAGTCAGGCTACAACGTCCAACAAGTTTGAATCCGTAGACCCAATACTTGTGGAGAAAATGGGACATAAGCAAGAATATTTTGCCCGAGTTTGTTTCTGTGCGTATATTGCCATAGAGTAGGCTGTCAGCGGGCTTCAGTCCGTGGTGTTGTTTACTTCCTATATCTCGTTTTGACGGTATCTTGTTATGAAAAATTCCTGATTTTTTTGACATGTATGGAAGCTAGTTAGTCAGGCTACAACGTCCAACAAGTTTGAATCCCGTAGACCCAATACTTGTGGAGAAAATGGGACATAAGCAAGAATATTTTGCCCGAGTTTGTTTCTGTGCGTATATTGCCATAGAGTAGGCTGTCAGCGGGCTTCAGTCCGTGGTGTTGTTTACTTCCTATATCTCGTTTTGACGGTATCATGTTATGAAAAATTCCTGATTTTTTTGACATGTATGGAAAGCTAGTTAGTCAGGCTACAACGTCCAAACAAGTTTGAATCCCGTAGACCCAATACTTGTGGAGAAAATGGACATAAGCAAGAATA
>NW_024037076.1:3284613-3379613 GCF_015706575.1 Patiria miniata | reverse complement strand
CTACAACTTCCAACAACTTATTACAACTTCCTACAACTTCCTACAACTTCCTACAAATTCCAACAACTTCCTACAACTTCCTACAAATTCCTACAAATTCCATCAAATTCTTACAAATTCCTACAACTTCCAACAAATTCCTACAACTTCCTACAATTTCCTACAAATTCCAACAAATTCCTACAACTCCCTACAAATTCCATCAAATTCCTACTAATTTCTACAACTTCCAACAAAATCCTACAAATTCCATCAAATTCCTACAAATTCCTACAACTTCCAACAACTTCCTACAACTTCCTACAATTTCCTATAACTTCCTACAACTTCCTACAATTTCCTACAAATTCCAACAACTTCCTACAACTTCCTACAAATTCCTACCAATTCCATCAAATTCCTACAACTTCCAACAACTTCCTATAATTTCCTACAAATTCCAACATCTTCCTACAACTTCCTACAAATTCCTACAAATCCATCAAATTACTACAAATTCCTACAACTTCCAACAACTTCCTACAACTTCCTACGAATTCCAACAACTTCCTACAACTTTCTACAATTTCCTACAACTTCCTACAACTTCCTACAAGTTCCTACAAATTCCAACAACTTCCTACAACTTCCTACAACTTCCTACAAATTCCATCAAATTCCTACAAATTCCTACAACTTCCAACAACTTCCAACAACTTCCTACAACTTCCTACAATTTCCTACAAATTCCAACAAATTCCTACAACTCCCTACAAATTCCTACAAATTCCAAATTCCTACAAATTCCTACAACTTCCAACAACTTCCTACAACTTCCTACAACTTCCTACAAATTCCATCAAATTCCTACAAATTCCTACAACTTCCAACAACTTCCAACAACTTCCTACAACTTCCTACAATTTCCTACAAATTCCAACAAATTCCTACAACTCCCTACAAGTTCCTGCAAATTCCAACAACTTCCTACAACTTCCTACAACTTCCTACAAATTCCATCAAATTCCTACAAATTCCTACAACTTCCAACAACTTCCAACAACTTCCTACAACTTCCTACAATTTCCTACAAATTCCAACAAATTCCTACAACTCCCTACAAATTCCTACAAATTCCAAATTCCTACAACTTCCAACAACTTCCTACAACTTCCTACAACTTCCTACAAATTCCATCAAATTCCTACAAATTCCTACAACTTCCAACAACTTCCAACAACTTCCTACAACTTCCTACAATTTCCTACAAATTCCAACAAATTCCTACAACTCCCTACAAATTCCTACAAATTCCAAATTCCTACAAATTCCTACAACTTCCAACTTCCTACAACTTCCTACAACTTCCAACAAATTCCTACAACTTCCTACAACTTCCTACAACTTCCTACAAATTCCTACAAATTCCATCAATTTCCTACAAATTCCAACAACTTCCTACAACTTCCTACAAATTCCTACAAATTCCATCAAATTCCTACAAATTCATACAACTTCCAACAACTTCCTACAACTTCCTACACATTCCAACAACTTCCTACAACTTCCTACAACTTCCTACAAATTCCTACAAATTCCATCAAATTCCTACAACTTCCAACAACTTCCAACTTCCTACAACTTCCTACAAATTCCAACAACTTCCTACAACTTCCTACAATTTCCTACAACTTCCTACAACTTCCTACAATTTCCTACAAATTCCAACTTCCTACAAATTCCTACAAATTCCTACAAATTCCATCAAATTCCTACAAATTCCTACAACTTCCAACAACTTCCTACAACTTCCTACAACTTCCTACAATTTCCTACAAATTCCAACAAATTCCAACAACTTCCTACAACTTCCTACAACTTTCAATAAATTCCAACAACTTCCAACAACTTCCAACAACTTCAAACAACTTCCTACAAATTCCAACAAATTCCTACAACTTCCTTCAACTTCCTACAACTTCCAACAACTTCCAATCAATTCCAACAACTTCCTACAACTTCCAACAACTTCCAACAAATTCCTACAAATTCCAACAAATTCCTACAACTTCCTACAATTTCCTACAAATTCCAACAACTTATTACTACTTCCTACAATTTCCTACAAATTCCAACAAATTCCAACAACTTACAACAGCTTTTTACAAATTCCAACAACTTCCAACAACTTCCTACAACTTCCAACAACTTCCAACAAATTCCAACAAATTCCAACTTCCGACAACTTCCAATAAATTCCAACAACTTCCTACAACTTCCAACAACTTCCAACAAATTCCTACAACTTCCTACAACTTCCTACAACTTCCAACAAATTCCAACAACTTCCTACAACTTCCAACAACTTCCAACAAATTCCTACAACTTCCTACAACTTCCAACAACTTCCTACAACCCACAACAACCCACAACAACCCACAACAACCCACAACAACCCACAACCCACAACCCACAACTTCCCACAACAACCCACAACAACCCACAACAACCCACAACAACCCACAACTTCCAACAGCAACCCACGACTTACCACAACCCACGACTTCCCACGACTTCCCACGACTTCCCACGACTTCCCACGACTTCCCACGACTTCCCACGACTTCCCTGGACTTCCCTGGACTTCCCTGGACTTCCCACGACTTCCCTGGACTTCCCACGACTTCCCTGGACTTCCCTGGACTTCTTCCCTGGACTTCTTCTTCCCTGGACTTCCCACGACTTCCCTGGACTTCCCTGGACTTCTTCTTCCCTGGACTTCTTCTTCCCTGGACTTCTTCTTCCCTGGACTTCTTCTTTGGACTTCCCTGGACTTCCCTGGACTTCTTCTTCCCTGGCTTTCCTGGACTTCCCTGGACTTCCTCCCAGGACTTCCTCCCAGGACTTCCTCCCAGGACTTCCTCCCAGGACTTCCTCCCAGGACTTCCTCCCAGGACTTCCTCCCAGGACTTCCTCCCAGGACTTCCTCCCAGGACTTCCTCCCAGGACTTCCTCCCAGGACTTCCTCCCAGGACTTCCTCCCAGGACTTCCTCCCAGGACTTCCTCCCAGGACTTCCTCCCAGGACTTCCTCCCAGGACTTCCTCCCAGGACTTCCTCCCAGGACTTCCTCCCAGGACTTCCTCCCAGGACTTCCTCCCAGGACTTCCTCCCAGGACTTCCTCCCAGGACTTCCTCCCAGGACTTCCTCCCAGGACTTCCTCCCAGGACTTCCTCCCAGGACTTCCTCCCAGGACTTCCTCCCAGGACTTCCTCCCAGGACTTCCTCCCAGGACTTCCTCCCAGGACTTCCTCCCAGGACTTCCTCCCAGGACTTCCTCCCAGGACTTCCTCCCAGGACTTCCTCCCAGGACTTCCTCCCAGGACTTCCTCCCAGGACTTCCTCCCAGGACTTCCCTCAACTGCTTAATTCCCCCTTCTCGTTCGCCCCACCCACCCACCCCATGTCAAGTTCATATATATATGCCCCTTTTTTTCCTGTTCTCAAATCACTGTTTGCCTTTTTTTTCAATAGACACTAGCTTTTATTCTACAACTGCGCATGCTCGGTGACATTGTTAATATTCATTACCTATTTCAATTTCAACTCCCACTTTGATCAACAAGTCCCTATCCTTTCTTACCCTTCTTAGGCTATAACTCGACAATATCCGTCTTGTTAATACTGCGCTATATTCTACCATTTATTGAACAACAGTTTCAAAAGTACACTAGCTTGTCATCTTTCGTCACAATAGCATCAATTGTTGCATTTAAAACAGACTGAGTATTCTTCATCTACTGACAAACATTTTCCTCATAACTCCTTCACAAAACCACCAAACGTGTACTTTCCATTTCCAAGCACAATAATGAGCATTTGCGTAAACATTACACAAGCAGAGTATCATCCAGCCATTATCTTTGTTTGGCCAAAATAGTGTACCAAATGCAATTGATGACAAAATATGGTACCGAGAAAAAACGTGCACTTTTGTATACGTGTGAGTTTAGTGTCAACCACAACTTGCACGTATACAAAAGTGCAACTGTTTTCGGTATCATTTGTCAGAAATTGCATGAATTCGTACACATCATCACTCTTTTGGGCATAAGAAAGTATGGCTGGAATGATCAGGAATGTCTGTACTGATTAGTCGTTAGTTGAGCGAGAGGTGCTCAGTAGTTTTTGAGTTAAAAAAGGATTGAAAGGCGGGGACTTTCTAGTTACATTTACAGTTCTGATGGAGAGAAAACAAATTATCAGGGAAGATTGGGCTTGGAAGAGTGACTGTTCTCGCAACAAAATCTTAACAAAGTACTGTATTTCAACCAAAGTGTTGCCCGTTGGGAAGTTTTTAAGAAGCTAAAGCAGTTTCATCCCCTCCCGCCAAAATAATTAATGGAACAACACATAATTAATTACGCTAGATATTATTTTTGGCACTCTACCCAAACAAGCCAAAATTCTCAACGCCTTAAGGAAGTCACAGTCCAGAAAATAATCATTTCCAGACTTCAAAACGTCTCAGGTCAGTTATTATAGCCATGATCAGTGAATGGTAGGAATTTGTATTGTGATGCTTTCGTGGGTGCTTTGTGTTAGGATCCATATAAATACGCTCCAATTTTCGAACCAGTCATCCGCTTGAAAACAGCAACAGCGGCGCCGGGTGCCTTCAGTTCACAGCTATTGCAGCGCTACTCTCGTCATGTTGACTACGACTTCCTGTGCTAAAGGGCGAACCTGTTGTAAAGACCGTAAGTTCCCTCTTGCACTTTGGGACTCTTTTGTTTGTCATTAACTCGGTGACAAAAAGTTAACATTTTGTGATGATGACGGAATTATTTTTCTTCTATTTCGAGCTCAATGGTTATGACCTTAATTGGGCATGTCAGGGTCGGCATTGACGATTACATTTGATGGTGGTAACATAGACTAGTTTTTATTCTCGCAATGTTTTTTGTTTGCCACGGTTTCCTTAAATATATTACAATCTTTTTATGTTATGATATTATGATCCAATATTGGACTGTGTTTTCTTCATTCATTGTCTCCCATTAAAAGTGACTTTCATTCGAATCGGAATTTTAATCAATACACTTTTTTGCACACCTCCTGGATTGTCCTAGATCATTTGCAACACCAGTGGTGACGTGTCAGGGTGCACACCTGTTAATAGGCCTAAACCCATCCGCCGAGCTCATGAAAAGCAGTTATACCCTCAAAATATTCTATATTAGAGAGTTCTGAGGGCCGTAAAATTGGGGAATTAAAAAAAATATGGCAATGAACCACTGGCCCAGACTTGGGACTTCCAATTCTGAGCACTTTGGATGCAATGGAGCTCGAAAGTGGCGCTATTTTTTTCATGATGTAGAGGGATCGTTTTTCAAGATGGCTACTTTTTTCCGCTTTGGGAAAAATAGGGGTCGTCTTCTTTGGGTAAGAATTTCACGAAAAGACAGTAACGGGTCAACCCACCAAAAATTGAAAAGAAAAGAAAACTGAGCTGACATTTCGATCACCATTTCTGTGTGCAGCTTAAATACATGTGAGAGTTCTGAGTATTTTTAAAAGAGTTTAGAAGTATGGGCATTTAGCACTAGTGTCTATGGGAATTTTAATACACTGTTGCACCCGTAGGGACACTCCGTATTTTCTCGTCATGTCAACACAGTTATTGTGAAATTGGGAACTCAAGATATACACATTGTATTGCAATTACATTTCCTGTAATATTTTGCCATGGTATTTGACACCAAACTCTAGAATCTTGACAGGAACTGCCGAAAAATGAATGTAATATAATACATCGTGAAAACTAATTGCACCAAATTTCAATTTAATCCATTTTGTATTTCTTGAGTGGTTCATCGGAAACGAGGTTGTTCATTTTGTTCAGTTGTGCAGCATCTGTGTTGATGCGTTGTTGAGACCACTATTTATGTGGCGCGCCCTCTATTATAGTGGTCTCGATCTCCACAACCAAACTCGATTTGGGGCCAACAATTCAAGAAATACACATTACATTAAACTGAATTTTCGCACACTCATTTTGCATGATGTTTGACATCAAAAGATTTAATTTCATAAAAAAACGTCCAATAATCAAGATATTATGACCGTAACAATGCTGGGTTTTATTTGCGACAAGTACAATCATAATGCAAGTCAACATGGATTTTTAACGTTTAAAACACTAGATTGTTACGATCATATTATATTCATAGCTCCACGGTTTCTCACGCCATTCAAACAACTTATGCTACGCATCGTGAAAACTAATTGCACCAAATTTCAGTTTAATCCATTTAGTATTTCTTGAGTAGTTCATCGGAAACGAGGTTGTTCTTTTTGTTCAGTTGTGCAGCATCTGTGTTGATGCGTTGTTGAGACCACTATTTATGTGGCGCGCACTCTATTATAGTGGTCTCGATCTCCACAACCAAACTCGAGTTTGGGGCCAACAATTCAAGAAATACACATTACATTAAACTGAATTTTCGCACACTCATTTGTCATGATGTTTGACATCAAAAGATTTAATTTCATAAAAAAAAGTCCAATAATCAAGATATTATGACCGTAACACTGCTGAGTTTTCTTTGCGACAAGTACAATCCTAATGCAAGTCAACATGGATTTTTAACGTTTAAAACACTAGATTGTTACGATCATATTATATTTATAGCTCCACGGTTTCTCACGCCATTCAAACTACTTATGCTACACATCGTGAAAACTAATTGCACCAAATTTCAGTTTAATCCATTTTGTATTTCTTGAGTAGTTCATCGGAAACGAGGTTGTTCTTTTTGTTCAGTTGTGAAGCATCTGTGTTGATGCGTTGTTGAGACCACTATTTATGTGGCGCGCCCTCTATTATAGTGGTCTCGATCTCCACAACCAAACTCGAGTTGGGGCCAACAATTCAAGAAATACACGTTACATTAAACTGAATTTTCGCACACTCATTTTTCATGATGTTTGACATCAAAAGATTTAATTTCATAAAAAAAGTCCAATAATCAAGATATTATGACCGTAACACTGTTGGGTTTTATTTGCGACAAGTACAATCCTAATGCAAGTCAACATGGATTTTTAACGTTTAAAACACTAGATTGTTACGATCATATTATATTTATAGCTCCACGGTTTCTCACGCCATTCAAACTACTTATGCTACACATCGTGAAAACTAATTGCACCAAATTTCAATTGAATCCATTTTGTTTTTCTTGAGTAGTTCATCGGAAACGAGGTTGTGCTTTTTGTTCAGTTGTGCAGCATCTGTGTTGATGCGTTGTTGAGACCACTATTTATGTGGCGCGCCCTCTATTATAGTGGTCTCGATCTCCACAACCAAACTCGAGTTGGGGCCAACAATTCAAGAAATACACGTTACATTAAACTGAATTTTCGCACACTCATTTTTCATGATGTTTGACATCAAAAGATTTAATTTCATAAAAAAACGTCCAATAATCAAGATATTATGACCGTAACACTGCTGAGTTTTCTTTGCGACAAGTACAATCCTAATGCAAGTCAACATGGATTTTTAACGTTTAAAACACTAGATTGTTACGATCATATTATATTTATAGCTCCACGGTTTCTCACGCCATTCAAACTACTTATGCTACACATCGTGAAAACTAATTGCACCAAATTTCAGTTTAATCCATTTTGTATTTCTTGAGTAGTTCATCGGAAACGAGGTTGTTCTTTTTGTTCAGTTGTGCAGCATTTGTGTTGATGCGTTGTTGAGACCACTATTTATGTGGCGCGCCCTCTATTATAGTGGTCTCGATCTCCACCACCAAACTCGATTTGGGGCCAACAATTCAAGAAATACACGTTACATTAAACTGAATTTTCGCACACTCATTTGTCATGATGTTTGACATTAAAAGATTTAATTTCATCATAAAAAAACGTCCAATAATCAAGATATTATGACCGTAACAATACAGGGTTTTAATTGCGACAAATACAATCCTAATGGAAGTCAACAAGGAATTTTAACGTTTAAAACATTAGATTGTTACGATCATATTGTATTGATAGCTCCACGGTTTCGCACGCCATTCAAACTACTTATGCTACACATCGTGAAAACTAATTGCACGAATTTTCAATTCAATCCATTTTGTATTTCTTGAGTAGTTCATCGGAAACAGCTTCGTCCTTACCTATAACGTGCAATGGGCCGGGGAAACGCAATTATGCTAGGTTTTTGTTAGACTGCTTGGTCCATACCTACAACGTGCAGTGAGGGAAACGCAGTTATGTCAGCCTTTTTTCTAAGCAGCTTGGTCCATACCAACAACGTCCAATGGGGAAACGCATTTATGTCAGGTTTTTCTGAACAGCTTGAACTATACCCACAACGTTATGCCAGGATTTTCTAAACAGCTAATTCGTCCATACCCAAAACGTGCAATGGGGAAATGTAGTTATGGCAGGTTTCATACCCTGCTTAGTTTGTATACCATGCGTGGAACAGGCGAAACATGACCGATAGTCTGATCATCTTGTTTCATATACACCACGTGCAATAGGGAAACTTAGTTATGGCAGGTTTTTCTAAACAGTTTTGTTCATACATACTACGTGCAATGGGGAACCACAGATATGGCAGATTCTATCATCAGCTAGGGTCGTTCGTATACATGTACACTGCGCTCACTGGCTGCAGGCCCTCAGGGGGCACGGGGGGCGGGGTCAATCCCCCTCCCCCAGCTCTGTCCAAGAAAATCGTTTCATAGAAATTCATTTCTAATAATGTGTATCCCCCCCCCCCTTCATTCTGACACGCAAAAAATTATGTAATAATGTGCGCCTGTGCACAAAACGCGGTTAGAGCATAGAGAAAGGACACACAGCCAGCTTGGTGAGGGGGTATTTTGTACAGTATGATGTAATTACAGTGTTAGTAACTGTCATATTTGAACAGCGCCCCATTGAACTTATGATACGAGTCACCCCCCCCCCCCCCCCCCTTGGTGGGTGGGTGTGACCCATCCACCCACCGGGTACCACCGGTTGTCCTAGATCATTAGCAACTACACCAGAGGTGATTCTGCATTCCTCCAGAAGCTTCAAATCAGCACGGGCTTCAGCTTCGTTTCCAGCGCTGCATGGCCATGTGGGGACGCCAAGTCAACTGTAGCATTTGGTTTGTTTTTCACGTTTGTTTCGGGTATACTCTTTTTCATTGTTTGATGATTTCTCATGAAATTCAATTTCATAATGTAACATAGTCATCATGACAAATCAATGAATATTCAATTTTGAAATACAGAACAAACTCGTTTTGGGGGCAACAACTCAAGAAATACACGGTTCATTAAAATGAATTTTCGTGCACTCATTTTTCATGATGTTTGACATGAACAGATTTAAATTCATAAGAAAAGGTCAAACAATCAAGTTATTATGACCGTAACAATACAGGGTTTTAATTGCGACAAATACAATCCTAATGGAAGTCAACGTGGATTTCTAGCGTTTCAAACACTAGATTGTTACGATCATATTATATTTATAGCTCCACTGTTTCTCACTCCATTCAAACTACTTCTCCTACACATCGTGAAAACTAATTGCACGAAATTTCAATTATTAATCCATTTCGTATTTCTTGAGTAGTTCATCGGAAACGAGTTTCTTCTTTTTTGTTCAATTTTGCAGCATCCGTGTTGATGCGTTGTTGAGACCACTATTTATGTGGCGCGCCCTCTATTGAAGGAAAATTTAAAAAATTCTACGGCGTGCGGATGAATGTCTTGGCGGTGCGAGACCACTAGTTTTATTCAGCGCGCCCTTTCTCGAATTAATTTTTTTAGTGGTTTGACGGTTTCTCACGAAATTTTATATCCTCGTGTAAGACATCAAGACCAAATCACTTGCTGAACTTACAACTTAATATAGCTTGACCTGGTGAGCTCGCCGGTTATTGTTCAAACAAAAAGTGTACTATTATTATTTTTCCATGGACGTTGACATTTCAATTTTCATTTGGTTAGTATTTTTCACGTTTTAGCACCTCTCGCTCAACTAACGACTGATCTTTTTCATTGTTTTGTGGTTTCTCATGAAATTAAATCTCAAAACGTCACACAGTCATCATGACAAATCACTGAATATTCAATTTTGAAATACAGAACAAACTCGTTTTGGGGGCAACAACTCAAGAAATACACGTTACATTAAAATTAATTTTTGTGCACTCATTTGTCATTATGTTTGAAATGAACAGATTTAATTTCAGAAGAAAAGGTCAAACAATCAAGCTATTATGACTGTAACAATACATGGTTTCATCCTCGACAAATACAATCCTAATGGAAGTCAACGTGGATTTTTAGCTTTTCAAACACTAGATTGTTACGATCATATTATATTAAGAGCTATACGGTTTCTCACGCCATTCAAACGACTTCTGCCACACATCGTGAAAACTAATTGCACGAAATTTCAATTGAATCCTTTTCGTATTTCTTGAGTAGTTCATCGGAAACGAGTTTGTTCTTTTTTGTTCAATTTTGTAGCATCCGTGTTGATGCGTTGTTGAGACCACTATTTATGTGGCGCGCCCACTATTGAAGGAAAATTTAAAAAAATTCTACGGCGTGCGGATGAATGTCTTGGTAGTGCGAGACCACTACGTTTATTCAGCGCGCCCTTTCTCGAATTAATTTTTGTAGTGGTTTGACTGTCTCTCACGAAATTTTATCTCCTCGTGTAAGACATCAAGACCGATCACTTGCTGAACTTACAACTGAATATAGCTTGACCTGGTGAGCTCGGGTTATTGCTCAAGCAACGAGTGTATTATTATTTTTCCATAGACGTTGACTTTTCATTTTTCATTTGGTTAGTATTTTTCACGTTTAAAATACTGTATTTGTTTCGGGTATACTCTTTTTCATTGTTTGATGGTTTCTCATGGAATTAAATCTCATAATGTAACACAGTCATCATGACAAATCAATGAATATTCAATTTTGAAATACAGAACAAACTCGTTTTGGGGGCAACAACTCAAGAAATACACGGTTCATTAAAATGAATTTTCGTGCACTCATTTTTCATGATGTTTGACATGAACAGATTTAAATTCATAAGAAAAGGTCAAACAATCAAGTTATTATGACCGTAACAATACAGGGTTTTAATTGCGACAAATACAATCCTAATGGAAGTCAACGTGGATTTCTAGCGTTTCAAACACTAGATTGTTACGATCATATTATATTTATAGCTCCACTGTTTCTCACTCCATTCAAACGACTTCTGCTACACATCGTGAAAACTAATTGCACAAAATTTCAATTGAATCCGTTTCGTATTTCTTGAGTAGTTCATCGGAAACGAGTTTGTTCTTTTTTGTTCAATTTTGTAGCATCCGTGTTGATGCGTTGTTGAGACCACTATTTATGTGGCGCGCCCACTATTGAAGGAAAATTTTTAAAAAAATTCTACGGCGTGCGGATGAATGTCTTGGCGGTGCGAGACCACTAGTTTGATTCAGCGCGCCCCTTCTCGAATTAATTTTTGTAGTGGTTTGACTGTTTCTCACGAAATTTTATCTCCTCGTGTAAGACATCAAGACCGATCACTTGCTGCACTTACAACTTAATATAGCTTGACCTGGTGAGCTCGGGTTATTGCTCAAACAACGAGTGTATTATTATTTTTCCATAGACGTTGACTTTTCATTTTTCATTTGGTTAGTATTTTTCACGTTTAAAATACTGTATTTGTTTCGGGTATACTCTTTTTCATTGTTTGATGGTTTCTCATGGAATTAAATCTCATAATGTAACACAGTCATCATGACAAATCACTGAATATTCAATTTTGAAATACAGAACAAACTCGTTTTGGGGGCAAAAACTCAAGAAATACACGTTATATTAAAATGAATTTTTGTGCACTCATTTGTCATTATGTTTGACATGAACAGATTTAATTTCAGAAGAAAAGGTCAAACAATCAAGCTATTATGACCGTAACAATACAGGGTTTCATTCTCGACAAATACAATCCTAATGGAAGTCAACGTGGATTTTTAGCTTTTCAAACACTAGATTGTTACGATCATATTATATTAAGAGCTATACGGTTTCTCACGCCATTCAAACGACTTCTGCTACACATCGTGAAAACTAATTGCACGAAATTTCAATTGAATCCTTTTCGTATTTCTTGAGTAGTTCATCGGAAACGAGTTTGTTCTTTTTTGTTCAATTTTGCAGCATCCGTGTTGATGCGTTGTTGAGACCACTATTTATGTGGCGCGCCCTCTATTGAAGGAAAATTTTAAAAAATTCTACGGCGTGCGGATGAATGTCTTGGCGGTGCGAGACCACTAGTTTTATTCAGCGCGCCCCTTCTCGAATTAATTTTTGTAGTGGTTTGACTGTTTCTCACGAAATTCTATCTCCTCGTGTAAGACATCAAGACCGATCACTTGCTGAACTTACAACTTAATATAGCTTGACCTGGTGAGCTTGGGTTATTGCTCAAACAACGAGTGTATTATTATTTTTCCATGGACGTTGACTTTTCATTTTTCATTTGGTTAATATATTTCACGTTTAAAATACTGTATTTGTTTCGGGTATACTCTTTTTCATTGTTTGATGGTTTCTCATGGAATTAAATCTCATAATGTAACACAGTCATCATGACAAATCACTGAATATTCAATTTTGAAATACAGAACAAACTCGTTTTGGGGGCAAAAACTCAAGAACTACACGTTATATTAAAATGAATTTTTGTGCACTCATTTGTCATTATGTTTGACATGAACAGATTTAATTTCAGAAGAAAAGGTCAAACAATCAAGCTATTATGACCGTAACAATACAGGGTTTCATTCTCGACAAATACAATCCTAATGGAAGTCACCGTGGATTTTTAGCTTTTCAAACACTAGATTGTTACGATCATATTATATTAAGAGCTATACGGTTTCTCACGCCATTCAAACGACTTCTGCTACACATCGTGAAAACTAATTGCACGAAATTTCAATTGAATCCGTTTCGTATTTCTTGAGTAGTTCATCGGAAACGAGTTTGTTCTTTTTTGTTCAATTTTGCAGCATCCGTGTTGATGCGTTGTTGAGACCACTATTTATGTGGCGCGCCCTCTATTGAAGGAAAATTTAAAAAAAATTCTACGGCGTGCGGATGAATGTCTTGGCGGTGCGAGACCACTAGTTTGATTCAGCGCGCCCCTTCTCGAATTAATTTTTGTAGTGGTTTGACTGTTTCTCACGAAATTTTATCTCCTCGTGTAAGACATCAAGACCGATCACTTGCTGAACTTACAACTTAATATAGCTTGACCTGGTGAGCTCGGGTTATTGCTCAAACAACGAGTGTATTATTATTTTTCCATAGACGTTGACTTTTCATTTTTCATTTGGTTAGTATTTTTCACGTTTAAAATACTGTATTTGTTTCGGGTATACTCTTTTTCATTGTTTGATGGTTTCTCATGGAATTAAATCTCATAATGTAACACAGTCATCATGACAAATCACTGAATATTCAATTTTGAAATACAGAACAAACTCGTTTTGGGGGCAAAAACTCAAGAACTACACGTTATATTAAAATGAATTTTTGTGCACTCATTTGTCATTATGTTTGACATGAACAGATTTAATTTCAGAAGAAAAGGTCAAACAATCAAGCTATTATGACCGTAACAATACATGGTTTCAACCTCGACAAATACAATCCTAATGGAAGTCAACGTGGATTTTTTAGCTTTTCAAACACTAGATTGTTACGATCATATTATATTAGGAGCTCCACGGTTTCTCACACCATTCAAAAGACTTCTGCTACACATCGTGAAAAGTAATCGCACGAAATTTCAATTGAATCCATTTCGTATTTCTTGAGTATTTCATCGGAAACGAGTTTGTTCTTTTTTGTTCAATTTTGCAGCATCCGTGTTGATGCGTTGTTGAGACCACTATTTATGTGGCACGCCCTCTATTGTCATTATGTTTGACATGAACAGATTTAATTTCAGAAGAAAAGGTCAAAAAAATCAAGCTATTATGACCGTAACAATACAGGGTATCATTCTCGACAAATACAATCTTAATGGAAGTCAACGTGGATTTTTAGCTTTTCAAACACTGGATTGTTACGATCATTATTATATTTATAGCTCCACGGTTTCTCACGTCATTCAAACTACTTATGCTACACATCGTGAAAACTAATTGCACCAAATTTCAATTTAATCCATTTTGTATTTCTTGAGTAGTTCATCGGAAACGAGGTTGTTCTTTTTTTTCAGTTGTGCAGCATCCGTGTTGATGCGTTGTTGAGACCACTATTTATGTGGCGCGCCCTCTCATTATAGTGGTCTCGATCTCCTCCACCAAACTAGATTGGGGGCCGACAATTCAAGAAATACACGTTACATTAAACTGAATTTTTGCACACTCATTTGTCATGATGTTTGACATCAAAAGATTTTATTTCATAAAAAAATGTCAAAATAATCAAAATATTATGACCGTAACAATACAGGGTTTTATTTGCAACAAGTACAATCCTAATGGAAGTCAACATGGATTTTTAACGTTTAAAACACTAGATTGTTACGATCGATCATATTATATTAATAGCTCCACTGTTTCTCACGCCATTCAAACTACTTATGCTACACATCGTGAAAACTAATTGCACCAAATTTCAATTTAATCCATTTTGTATTTCTTGAGTAGTTCATCGGAAACGAGGTTGTTCTTTTTTTTTCAGTTGTGCAGCATCTGTGTTGATGCGTTGTTGAGACCACTATTTATGTGGCGCGCCCTCTATTATAGTGGTCTCGATCTCCACTATCAAACTCGATTAGGGGCCAACAACTCTTGAAATACACTTTACATTAAACTAAATTTTCGCACACTCACTTATCATGATGTTTGACATCAAAAGATTTAATTTCATTAAAAAAACGTCAAATAATCAAGATATTATGACCGTACCAATACAGGGTTTTATTTGCGACAAGTGCAATCCTAATGGAAGTCAAAATGGATTTTTAACGTTTAAAACACTAGATTGTTACGATCATATTATATTTATAGCTCCACGGTTTCTCACGCCATTCAAACTACTTATGCTACACATCGTGAAAACTAATTGCACCAAATTTCAATTTAATCCATTTTGTATTTCTTGAGTAGTTCATCGGAAACGAGGTTGTTCTTTTTTTTTCAGTTGTGCAGCATCTGTGTTGATGCGTTGTTGAGACCACTATTTATGTGGCGCGCCCTCTCATTATAGTGGTCTCGATCTCCACCACCAAACTAGATTGGGGGCCAACAATTCAAGAAATACACGTTACATTAAACTGAATTTTCGCACACTCATACGTACAATCCTAATGGAAGTCAACATGGATTTTTAACGTTTCAAACACTAGATTGTTACGATCATATTATATTTATAGCACCACGGTTTCTCACGCCATTCAAACTACTTATGCTACACATCGTGAAAACTAATTTCACCAAATTTCAATTTAATCCATTTTGTATTTCTTGAGTAGTTCATCGGAAACGAGGTTGTTCTTTTTGTTCAGTTGTGCAGCATCTGTGTTGATGCGTTGTTGAGACCACTATTTATGTGGCGCGCCCTCTAATATAGTGGACTCGATCTCCACCATCAAACTCGATTTTGGGCCAACAACGCTTGAAATACACTTTGCATTAAACTAAATTTTCGCACACTCATTTGTCATGATGTTTGACATCAAAAGATTTAATTTCAGGCTGCGGCAAATCTAATATATTGGTTAATGATGTTTTGATTGTACATGTATTCGTGTCTGAGTGTAATACAGGGTTTTATTTGCAACAAGTACAATCCTAATAGAAGTCAACATGGATTTTTTACGTTTAAAACACTAGATTGTTACGATCATATTATATTTATAGCTCCACGGTTTCTCACGCCATTCAAACTACTTATGCTACACATCGTGAAAACTAATTGCACCAAATTTCAATTTAATCCATTTTGTATTTCTTGAGTAGTTCATCGGAAACGAGGTTGTTCTTTTTTTTCAGTTGTGCAGCATCTGTGTTGATGCGTTGTTGAGACCACTATTTATGTGGCGCGCCCTCTCATTATAGTGGTCTCGATCTCCACCACCAAACTTGATTTGGGGCCAACAATTCAAGAAATACACGTTACATTAAACTGAATTTTCGCACACTCATTTTACATAATGTTTGACATCAAAAGATTTAATTTCATAAAAAAAACGTCAAATAATCAAGATATTATGATCGTAACAATACAGGGTTTTATTTGCGACAAGTACAATCCTAATGGAAGTCAACATGGATTTTTAACGTTTAAAACACTAGACTGTTACGATCATTACTATATTTATAGCTCCACGGTTTCTCACGCCATTCAAACTACTTATGCTACACATCGTGAAAACTAATTGCACCAAATGTTAATTTAATCCATTTTGTATTTCTTGAGTAGTTCATCGGAAACGAGGTTGTTTTTTTTTGTTCAGTTGTGCAGCATCTGTGTTGATGCGTTGTTGAGACCACTATTTATGTGGCGCGCCCTCTATTATAATGGTCTCGATCTCCACCACCAAACTCGATTTGGGGCCAACAACTCAAGATATACACGTTAAATTAAACTGAATTTTCGCACACTCATTTTACATAATGTTTGACATCAAAAGATTTAATTTCATTAAAAAAACGTCAAATAATCAAGATATTATGATCTTAACAATACAGGGTTTTATTTGCGACCAGTACAATCCTAATGGAAGTCAACATGGATTTTTAACGTTTAAAACACTGGATTGTTACGATCATATTATATTTATAGCTCCACTGTGTTGATGCGTTGTTGAGACCACTATTTATGTGGCGCGCCCTCTATTATAGTGGTCTCGATCTCCACCACCAAACTCGATTTGGGGCCAACAACTCAAGATATACACGTTACATTAAAATGAATTTTCGCACACTCACTTGTCATGATGTTTGACATCAAAAGATTTAATTTCATTAAAAAACGTCAAAATAATCAAGATATTATGACCGTAACAATATAGGGTTTTATTTGCGACAAGTACAATCCTAATGGAAGTCAACATGGATTTTTAACGTTTAAAACATTAGATTGTTACGATCATATTATATTTATAGCTCCACGGTTTCTCACGCCATTCAAACTACATATGCTACACATCGTGAAAACTAATTGCACCAAATTTCAATTTAATCCATTTTGTATTTCTTGAGTAGTTCTTCGGAAACGAGGTTGTTCTTTTTGTTCAGTTGTGCAGCATCCGTAACAATATGATCCTCCGAATTCATTTATTCTTGAAAATTGTAGCAAAAGCAAACGTTGTATAATTTCCTTTAACCCTAAAGGGTCGGGTTAGTTTGACCACCTCTCAGCCGGGGGTTTGGTGGATTCTGCCCCCCCCCCGCCCTAAAAACTCGACCTTCGAGCGACGAAAAATTGTAAAACAACTTATCATAAACATACCCAAGAAATTTCATAACTATTGGTCAAAGGGTTTTTGGATTGATGGGTAATTAATTATTCATATGCACAAATGGTAATTTTGCTCTGTGTACACGACGAATATGGGGAAATTCAGTTTTTAAGGCGAGTAGCGCCGGACGGCAACCCGTGGTCCGATTTTTATGTTTTTGGTATCAAAAGATGCGCAAGGCTCGGGGCTAAAAAGTCATAACAGTTCGTTTGGCGGAAAGAAATTCAAGGCTATCGCAGAAAAAGTCGAGGCGGCGGATTCCGCCCCGGCCCCTTTAGGGTTAAACAAAGAAGAATTCTAAGGTGGGGACTTTCTTTTTAGTCGAATGTAGTTACTTTTACAGTTCTGTTGGGGAGACTAAATAAATGATCAGGGAAGATTGGGCTTGAAGAGTGACTGTCCTAACAAAATCCTAACAAAGTACTGCATTTCAACCAAAATATTACCCGTTGGGAAGTGTTTATAAAGTTAAAGCAGTTTCGCCAAAAAAATTTATGGAACAGTACAGAATTAATTACCCAAGATATTATTTTTGGCACTCTAACCAAACAAACCAAATTTCTCAACGCTTTAAGGGTATTACAGTCGAGAAAATAAATCCTTTTCAGACTTCAAAACGTCGAAGGTTAGTTACAGGCATGGTCAGTGAATGGTAGGAATTTGCATTGTAATGTTCTAGTGGGTGCTTTGTGTTTAGAATCTATACAAATACGCTCATTACCGAACCTGTCATCTGCTTGACAACAACAACAGAAACGCCACGTGCCTTCAGTTCACAGCTATTGCAGTGTCACCCTCGTCGTGTTGACTAAGACTTCCTTTGCTAAAGGGCGAACCTGTTGTACAGACCGTAAGTTCCTTCTTGTAATTTTGGACTCTTTCGTTTGTCATAACTCGGGGACATAAAATAACAGTTCACATTTTGTGATTATGACTGAGAATTGTTTTTCTTCTATTTCGAGCTCAATTGTTATGATCATAAATGGGCATGTCAGGGTCGGCATTGACGATTACATTGATGGTGGGAACATAGTCTAGTTTTTATGGTCGCAATGTTTTTGGTTTATCACGGTATCTGTAAATTTGTTACAATCTTTTTATGTTATAATATCATGATCAAATATTGGAATGTGTTTTCTTCATTCATTTTCTGCAATTAAAAGTGACTTTCCTTTGAATCGGACTTTTCGCAATTAATACACTATTTTGCACACCTCCTGGATTGTCCTAGATCATTTGCAACGACACCAGTGGTGATTCTGCATTCCTTCAGAAGCTTCAAACCAGCACGGGCTTCAGCTTGGTGTCCAGCGCTGCATGGACATTTGGGGACGCCAAGTCAACTGTAGCAAATTCTGAAAGTGAGTATTATTTTGGATGGCGTTTAAATGTTACCTTCTCGTATATACAAAACTGAAGAAAATCGCTCAAAAAGTTAATTCCTCGTGTACATCATCTACAATTTTAGTTTGAATCCATAGGAAAACAACATAATTATTATGGATCTAAAGTGGGACCTTTTTACACTTAGTAGTGCACCCTCTGTTGGAAGAAATAGATGACAGCAAAAAACGGAGTTTGCTTACACGTTGTAGTTTTTATTGTGGCATTTTTTTTTTAAGGTTCCTGTCATTTTTTTTCTTCAAAACTGTTTTGTTATACATCATGAATAATTATTGGACGAAATTTCAATTCAATTCAACGCGCTTTCCTTTAGGTATCGGAACCATTAACAAAGAGTGGATATTTTTTGTTCGAGATTTCAGTCGATTTTTTTTCTTCAAATCTTTACATTGCGACTAAATATTCAACAAAATTTCCTTCAAAAGTAATTCCAATTAACAAAGTTTTTTTCACGATAAAAATACTGCTTTCTTCAATCATATAAGAATAAAATTTTCCCAAGATTCCCTTAAATTTTCAATCATGTTGCGTCACATATCACGGCCAGTAATGCGACGCAATTTTAATCATATGGGATGCGTTATTCTGCAATATTATCTCCACAGAGAGTGTGGTATTTTTGTCAAATGGGTACATCGTGACACACATTGACGGACGTCTTCGTTTTTTGCAAGAAATTGAAGGAAGCAATCATGGTGTACGTATACAGGGTGTTTCCAAAAAAGGAAACCCAATTTCAAAGAATGAGTATGGACTTACGATATGTTTACTGGCTATAAAACTGGTATCATCTGTAAGCGTAATCTCTATGCTTTTCAATGATACCGTGTTTAGGTTTTCTGAGTCATGCATCACTGAGCATCATTGTCTTGAAAACTGAATGCAAAAATGCACTTGGTTCACTTTCATAAAAAAAAAAAACCACTGGGTACGGTGTGCCTATTGTTACGGAAATGTCTTTGAAATGGCTTGAATGTCAATTCTCGGGAAAATGGCAGATTGTTTTGAACGTGGCTTGGTCAAAACGAGAATTAATGACAAACAAAATCCACTTTTGAAACCAACCCGACTTGTTTTTTTATTTCTTTTGATGCACCCGTGTTATCTTCTTGAATACTTATTCCCATGCACACCATGCCTATTGTGTTTGACATGAAAGTGAACCAACTGCAATTTTGCATCCAGTTTTGAAGATAATGATGCTCAGTGATGCAAGGCCCTGGAAATGTAAACAAGGTATCATTGAAAAGCATAGAGATTACGCTTTTATATGAAAGCGGTTTCACAGCCAGTAAACATTTAGTCTGTCCATACTTGTTCTTCAAAGTTGGGTTTCCTTTTTATTGAAACACCCTGTATAGCGTCGACACTTTTTGCTTTATTGTCGTGTATTTTTTTCCGACGAGGTTTCCGTCCAGGTATTTTTTATGTCATTACGTGACGACTAATTATCGACTGATATGTTCAAATATCTATTATTCTGGAGTAATTGTATCCATAGGTAGCATGTTACTTTCATTCAATTATTATAAAGTTACTTTAATTCCCAATTAATTGTTTTTTGCGATTAAAACACTAAATTGTCATTAAATGACATTACATTATTTTATTCTTCTTCTGTTCCTGTCAAGTTTCTTACTTTCTGTGTCAAAAAAGCGATGAGCTATTTTGCAATAATTGTCTCTAGAAAGAGTGATTTATTTTTGTTCAATAAAAAGTGACTTTCGTTATGAATTTTTCGTGATTTTTATAAATCATATTAAATTTATTCCGCAATGGCTTTCATCAATTTTCAAACTTGTGTAAAATATAATGGACAATAATAGGACGCAATTTTCATTAAATGCGATGTGTTCTGCAGTCATTATGTCTTAAAAAACATGTTTTATTGTTCGCAGATTGTCATCTGCATTATACAAAAATCTTAAAGGTGCTGACCAGTGTTTGTGTAGGACGCCCTCTTTTGGAAGAAATCGACGGTAGCAAAAGCTACGTACGGAGCGTTCAAACAATTGTTTTATTGTCTTTTATTGTTTCTTCCCAGGTTTCCGTCGGGTTTTTTGTGTGTGTCAGTACATCATGACTAATTATTGTCAAGTTTTCATATCAATACAATTTATTTGGGTGGGGGATTATTGTCTCTATAAATAGTGTTTTACGTTTTTCAATTCAATGTGACTTAAATTTGCAATCAATTTTTGGGGGGTTTGAATTTTTCCACGGTTCTTGTCAATTTAAGTTGCTTAGTGGGTTTGAGGATTCATTGTGGCTTATTACAAAAGAAATTGACGGCTGATCCCATTCCCAGTAGTTAAGTCAACTTTACTGTAACATAAACAACAACCTTGATTTACAGACAATAACTCAAGATATATCCGTTACATTAAATTGATATTTCATACGCTTATTAAACATGATTTGTGACCCCTTTCTGTTGAATTTGAACATTTTGAAGAAGAATCGTCGAATAGTTAAATAATAAAACATTGCAATGTACTGTATTCAGCGCGTAAAATACCAGGCGATTCTGGAATGCAGATTATAAAGCACGTAAAATACAAAGCGAATTCAAGTGAACTTTACTATAACAAAACAACATACATGTACTTGGTTTCCAGACAAAAACTCAAGAAATACATTTTGCAATGAATTGCAATTTCGTATATTGATAAAACGTGATATCTAATACAATTCTGTTGAAATTGTAGACAAATTGTCATAAAAAAAACCCATTATAAACAAAGCAATGTGGTGAAATAAGCGGGTAAAAATACCAGTCGATTTTCGGTAAACTTTACTATTTCCAGACAATGAATCAAGAAGTATTCGTCGCATTAAATTGACATATCACACGCTTAATAAACATGATATGTGACTCCTTTCTGTTGAATTTGAAGAGGAATCGATCAACAGTTAAAATAATATCAAACAGAGCAATGTAGGATTGCTAAGCGCGTAAACTACCAGGCGATTTGAAGTCAACTTTTCTGTAACATTAACAACCAACTTGATTTCCAGACAATAACTCAAGATTTATCCCGTACCTTAAAATGACATTGAATCCACTTATTAAACATGATATACGACCCCTTACTGTTGAATTTCAAGAATAATCGTCAAATAGTTAAAATAATATTAACCAGTGACGCACCCAGGATTTGGTTTTAGGGCGGGGGGGGGGCTCAAAATATGTCTATTTACAAAATACAGTTTTGTTTGTTTTTGTTTTCAAAAATTTTTCCCAAATTTTTTGGCCGCATAAAAAAATGGTGTTTTTTTTTAGGGGCGGCCTATTTTGACGTTAGTGGCGCCACTTACACCCCTATTAAACTACTCGAAAACAGACCACATTAATAATCTCCAAGGCCAAAATCGTGGGACTAAAGAGTTCTGAGTATTTTAAAAAGATTTTATAACAATTATTTCTTTTCAAAGAGCGGGCGCGCTACACAAATACTGCTCACCACGCTCCGACGTCTGGCCATTCGAGATGTAAACACAGTTATTGTGCAAAAAGGGAACTCAAGATGAACACATTGTATTGCATTGAAATTTCATGTAATGTTTTGCAATGGTATTTGACACGAAAATCTAGAAAATTGACACGAACCTCCGAAGGTGGAATGTAATATAAGTAAAGGAAATTGCAGTATGAAGGACACTTCGTATTTTATCCTCATGCAAGAATTTCGAACAAAAGAGGGCGCGCTACACAAACACTGCTCACCGCGTTCCGACAAAATATTTTGGTTTACAAATTTGTTAGGGCCGGCCTATTTTGACAACAGCCAATCGTGGGACTAACAACAAAAATGACAACCTCTTGGGGGGGGGGGGCTCAAAAGGAAATTGCAGTATGAAGGACACTCTGTATTTTCTCGTCATGTCAACACAGTTATTGTGAAATTGGGAACTCGAGATAAAAACATTGTATTGCAATGACATTTCCTGTATTATTTTGTCATGGTATTTGACACGAAACTCTAGAAACTTGACGGAAACCGCCGAAGAATAATGTAATACAATTTAAGGGAATTGCAGTACGAAGAACACTCCGTATGTTATCGTCATGCAACAATTTCTTACAAAAGAGGGTGCTGCACAAACACTGCTCACCGCACTCCGACGTCTTAAGTTGCCACCGACGTCTTACTGTAAAAGCAAGTAAATATATACTAAATACATTTTACTGCAGGAATACGGAACGCTTTTTTTGCTGGCAGCAAAATTTCCGGAAAAGTTTTTTCGTTTCGTAAAATAAACAGACCATTAACATGAGTTTGGACATGTGTACACGGTACACTTGGATTACTATAATGTGTAGGTGTTTGGGCCGATGTGGTTGATTGTAATCATGCTAATAAGCATAATTAATATCTGCAATTACGCAAAGTCCGTAAAATTACGGCGCAATTTACGGACATGAAGAAGAATAGTCAAACAGTTATGAACAAAGCAGTGTAGATTGTAAAGCGCGTAAAATACTAGGCGAATTTAAGTCAACTTTACTATTGCAGAACAACATACTTGGTTTGCAGACAAAACCTCAAGAAATACCTTTTGCACTTAATTACAATTTCGTTAATTACAATTAAACGTGATATTTGATACAAGTTTGTTGAATTTGTAGACGAATCGTTATAAATGAAAAAAATAATAAACAACACAATTTAGTGTAGTGCGCGCGCAAAATACCAGGTGATTGTTGGTAAACTTTACTATAACAACAACAACACACTTAGTTTCCAGACAATAAATCAAGAAACATTCGTCGCATCAAATTGACATATCATTCGCTTGTTAAACATGATATTTGACCTCATTCTGTTGAATTTGAAGGAATATCATCCAACACTTTAAATAATATAAACAAAGAAATCATGGGCGTCGCCAGGATTTTTTCTAGAGGGGGGCAAAACAATCTTTTTTGCCAAACAATGTTTGTATTTCTCAACACAATCTCGATTTGTCAGTTTTAGAGGAGGACAGGGACATTTTGCCCCCCCCCCCAACTCATTAAATTTACACCACTTTGTCTTCGTGCCTCTTTTTCACTTTTTTTTTTTTTTCTTTTTTCTTTTTTGCTTTTCCAGGGGGTGGGAGCAAGTGCCCCCCTTGCCCCCCCCCCCCCCCCCCTCGCGACGCCTATGAAAGAAATGTAGGATTGTAAAACGTGTAAAATACCAGCCGATTTGAAAACAACTATACTGTAATGAAAACAACACACTTGGCTTCCAGGCAATAACTCAAACAATTACTTTTTGCATTGAATTGCAGGTTTTTTATGTTGATAAAACGTGATATATAAAACAAGTCTGTTAATTTGTAGATGAATCCTCAAACAATAAAAAAAAAATAATAAACAAATCAATGTTGTGTATTAAGAGCGTAAAATACTAGGCGATTTTAAGTCAACTTTACTATAACAAAAACAACACAATTGGTTTCCAAACAATAACTCAAGAAATATTTGTTGAATGAAAGTGAAATTCCATACGCTCATTAAAGATGATAAGTGACCCCTCTCTGTCTAATTTAAACAAGAATTGTCAAACAAACAAAAATAATGTAAACAAAGCAATTTAGTGTATTAAATGCGTAAAATACCAGGCACTTTTAAGTCAACTTTCCCAGAATAAAACCACACACTCGGTTTCCAGACAATAACTCAAAAAATATTTGTTGCATTAAATTGACATTTCATACACTTTCTAAACATTGTATGTGACCGATTTCTGTTGAATTTAAAGAAGAATCGTCAAACAATAAAAAAAATAATGTAGACAAAGCAATGTAGATTGTAATAGCGCTTAAAATACCAGGTGAATTGAAGTCAACTTTCCCAGAACATAAACAACACACTTTCCGGACAATAACTCAAGAAATACTTGCTGTATTAAGTTGACATTTAGTGTGTTTGTTCAATATGATAATATGACATAACTCTCTTTAATTTGAAGAAAAATCGTCAAACAATAACATTTATTGAAACAAAGCAACGTAGTGTGCTCAAATGGCGTAAAACACCATGCGATTTTAAGTGGACAACACACACGGATCCAGACACTAACTCTTAGAAATACATTATTTAACACGATATGTGACACAATTATCACGTGTAAATATCACTCTATGGGGCCGATTGAAAGGTCTGAAGCCATCGAAATTCAAAATGGCGGCGCGCCCTGTGCATGCGGTTTTGTATATATCTCGAGAGTGTGTTTTTTTTTTTCAAAATGAAAACATTTTTGTTTTTGTTTTTATGTGACGTCGCAATTAAGGCAGGCAGGCACTGAGTACACCACCATCTTTTCCTCCTAAAACGTTGGCGTTGGCTAAAGTGGTCAGAAATTCCCTCAGATCGCACCAAAGAGCATCTAGAATCCAAAAGTTTTTCGGGGCCCTTAAAGGGAATGTACATCATTGGCTTTTGCTGTTATTTTTTAAAAATGAACTATTTGAGGGGTTAGTATAATAGATCAAATATTGTTACACAGACATGTTTGAAGTTTTGTGTTCGAAAATGCTGAAAAAGCCAAGAAAACAAAAACGTTCAAGTAGTCTGGTTCCCTGACTCCACTAAAGATGAAATGGATCAATTTATAGATGCCGGAAAATTGTTAGGTCAGGGAACCAGTCTAGCTGGGCTGCACCCGTTCATGAACATGTAACCAATAGCAAACAAAATTTTGACTGAACAAAATGGTAAATTTGGAGCAGTAGTTGAAAAATAGTTAGGTTTTCCAACGGTGGTCGGCCGACCACCGTTGGAAATTTATACAAAAATACAATTTTCTTGAAAATGACTTCACACTAAGTGCCAAAATTTTACAGGATGCTTTAGACTGTCATTAACCAAGATCCTAGTGAGGTATTTCGTAAAAACTTGGTGTTTGCAAATGTTGTATATTCCAAACGCCGTAATTTTTGGAATCACTTTTTGTGGGACCAATTTTTTTTTCGCCCAGCCCCAAAAAATTGTGTTCTGGATCCACTCTTGGGGAAACACAGGTACATGTTTTCTACACAGCTTGCTTTTTTTGCGTTTATGTCTTTGGTGGTTTGTGCCATTGATCTCAGACTGTGTACACAATGGTTTGGTGCAGTCAATGAAACGTGTTTGGCGCCCTCAATATTGAGGGCGCCAAACACAGTTTAATTGCCAAACACGCAGCTGTCTTGCTACGTGTGTACATGTAGTTTGTTTAATTACCTTTCTGCGTTTGTGATTATGGGTCTTTGGTTGAGACCCTCCCACTCCAGTTTCATGCTCTTATTTCATTATCATATTTCTAATATTCATAGGACTGCAGACATGGTGTACAACCTCTGTCTCTCCGTTCCTTTGGAATATTGAGGAGTCTTTGGATGAACTCGCGTTTACCTCTGGCATGTGTAGCTAGCAAACCTTCACGTGCATGACGTGGGGGTGATCATCGATGTTGTTGTTGGATGAGCCATAGCCAATGTCATCGCCGATCGCATCATTTCGGATGTCATGACGGCGGTGCAGGGGGGAAGTCAACCAACTTTCCCAAGGTAGACAAATTCCCTTGATGTCAGTGTTTGCCTTACTGGAAAAAATGTTGCATCCTGAGCTGACGACACTTCTGCGATTGTGTGTGTGTGTGTGGGTGTACAGGCATTACATTCACTGTGTGGACTTCTGAACAAAAGATGTCCACATAAACCAGGTAGAGGAGACACTGTGCGGACTTGGGCAAGTCCACACAGTGTTTCCCCATTTCTGGAAAACAGGTTTAGAGGCATTTTTGGGTTAGGTTTATCCGTAGCAGAATGAAGAGAAACACTAAAGTAAAGGGAATCATAGAAAAAAAATGGGTTGAAAGAGTTATCACAGTTTAAGAAAAATGAGTTTTTTCACTGGTTTTTCTCAACTACACGAAAGCAATGGAAAGTCCACACTTGGTATGTAACGTAAACTTGTGTGTGTGTGTGTGTGTGTATAAAGGTCTTTGGACACGAATGAGAGTCAAGAAAAAAATGCTGTAAGTTATTTTCCTAACACAATTGGGAATGTTAATTCTCAGTGCATGCAGTCCCAGATTTATGTTGTTAGTATCACTCAGTATCATCATTTTGGCGATCATGTAAAGTGTAGGGCCCCTGTTTTGTTTTGATCAAATTCGAATCAATTTTTTTTTTATGGCTAAAAAATGTTGTCAACCTAAAGCAGACTTCTCTCAATGTAATGACACCTTTTTGAATGTTGGTAATTTTTGAACACTAGTAATGCCTTCAAGAGAGAACTGCACAAAGACAGAAAATGTCTCATTTTCCTATGATTACTGATTACTGTTATTTTTTGCTCAACAGCTGATAAAAATCAACCAACCAGTTCTCTTGGTTGGGGAGTTATTTGGGTGGTAACGAAGCAGTGGACGAGGCAATCAATCGAGCACACCATTGAGACATGGATCAACCTCCACTCATTGACGGAGTTGTGCTGACTTAGATCATTGATGATTAAAGTAAGTAGCAAGTTTGAGTCCTGTACATGGGTTTGACCTTGGTTCGATTCCTCTTTTGTTCCAAGGTGTAGCCTTAGTTACCCTTGAATGAATTGAAAAGTTTTTGGTTCAGATCCTACTGCTTCTTTGGTTTGATTCCTTTTAATTTCAAGTTGTAATCTCAGTTATCCTAGTATGAATTGAGTACTCCTAGAACTATGATGAGGCTCATAGGCAGATTACCCCACTATGACTGTTTGCTATACAAAACACCAACTAAGTACAAAAACGTCCATCCCAAGCAAGCATTTTCCCACAGAACCGCTGCACAGTTTGCCCCTAAACTCCGTACAATACCTCATGACATACTCACGTTATGTGCACCAAACAAACATCGGTGGATTCTGTCGGTTTATCGGCAAAAATGATGAAAAATATGCCCTTTCCGCACTGAGCCAACCTGACACTTGAAACGTGCACACGCGCAGAATGATCGCAGTCATTTTCGGTTCAATCGCGATCGCTCGGAGAGCGCCGTGGGGGGTACGTACTTGAACTTGTACGCATGCGCATATTATCGTTTCGCTCCTACCATACCCCCTGCGACGCGCTCTGAGGGATCGAACCGAAAATCGACTGCTATCATTCTGCGCGCGTGCACGTTTCAAGTGTCAGGTTGGCTCAGTGCGGAAAGGGCATATTTTTCATCATTTTTGCCGAAAAACCGACAGAATCCACCGATGTTTGTTTGGTGCACATAACGTGAGTATGTCATGAGGTATTTTACGGAGTTTAGGGGCAAACTGTGCAGCGGTTCTGTGGGAAAATGCTTGCTTGGGATGGACGTTTTTGTACTAAGTTGGTGTTTTGTATAGCAAACGGTTTAGCGGGGTAATCTGCCTATGAGGCTCCACTACGTGGCGCCTCATAGTTCTAGGAGTATGAATTGAGGAGTCCTTGGTTCATGCCTAGTCCAAAAATTGGGGACTCTACATGTACGGGGCATTCATCCAACATGAGACAGAATTAAGCACAGGCCGTTTGGCCAACAAAAAAATAATAATGGGTCTCTGGTCAGACCAAAGTTCTTGAATTGATGTAGTGATGCATTAAAAAAAATATTCTTTGTCTGTACCATCCAAGCTTGGGAAAAAAATAGCAAAGTGGTAGGCCTACTGCTTTGTTTGTTTGAGTTCTCATATGGTGTTACATCATTTGACTTGGTGCCCTATCATTTGCCTTGGTGCCCTTGTGCTCCTTAGTGCTAAATATTTGAGGCGGTGCAGCACTAAAGGGCACTGTTGTGGCTACAGAAAACTTTAAAGAAAAAAAGAAATTGACTCAATGGATCAAAATTGACGCACAACAATTTGTTATGGCTGAATGGACAATAATGCAAGTGGGGGATTTTTGTTTTCTTTATATTTTCAGATTGAGTGATATTAATAACCTTTGATAGTCACTACTTATGTTTTAAGGAAATTGTATAAAAAATATGGAGTAAGGTCTAAGGCATGTTTAAACTAAAACCAATGGGCTTGTTTCATTGTTTTTGTCATGTAATGCTGCGGCCGGGTGAGGTGGAGTAGAGGGCGCTATTCAGGACTTTCTTCTGTCACCTTGCAAGATGTAATGATTGCCAAGTCACTATAAATTTATATTTCCCGGATTGTTTGTATCAAAGATATACAGGTATCACAAGTCCTAAGTTCCCCCCAACATTATTCTTAATTAATGAAATAGAAAAGCACAATTTCAACAATATCCCAAATGCAAATGACAGAGGACACTCTCCTGCCCATCTTGTGAGAAAATGATAGAAATCCAATCACGCATACCAACACGGAAGCTCATTTGAATGAAAAAAGTGCCAATAAAAAAAGTTGCAGTAAATAGCATTGCTCCAATGTACTGGTTTGATCATGCTTTAAAAGATAGAATGTTAATCCCTTTCGTATCTAATCTAAAAGAAATAGGATTACACAGCATTTTCTTTGTCACCTTTGCATTAAAAGGTCTGTCATTATCTGTTAGATTACCAAGATTGTGTCTTGTTTAGTTAAACATCCTTTTAAACAAGGAAACTTTTGTAAGGTAAAGTTATTAATTAATGAAAGTCTACCCTGCCTTGCAGGATCACTCAAACCAGTACGGTACATTGGAGCAATGCTATGTACTGAGACTTTTTTTATTGGCACTTTTTTCATTCAAATGAGCTTCGTGTTGGTATGCGTGATTGGATTTCTATCATTTTCTCACAAGATCGGCAGAAGAGTGTCCTCTGTCATTTGCATTTGTTATATTGTTGAAATCATGCATTTCTATTTCATTAATTAAGAATAATGTTGGGGGGAACTTAGGACTTGTGATACCTGTATAACCAGGCATCCTATCCTACATGTATCTACAAGGATGGGACTAATACGGGAGCAAAGACACTTCTTCTTCAGTGAAACAATAATTTATTCTTAAAAACTCCAAGAGTTCTCTGAACCAATTTGACGATCTGTATGCATAGGACTCAGCTATCATTGCTTGTTCATCTGTCATCCGCTACGAATACCGCAAAATCTTTGTTTGTATACACGTTATCCGACGCAAACTGGTTAACCTATTTTGTTTTAACCTTGTTCCACTCGAATTTGCAGGATAGCTAATAATGAATACAAGTAAATGTCTCAATCAGTATTGTGGCGAAACGAGCTATAGGCCTACACCCTTTGTGGCGGGAATAACTAGGTGACCCGACAGTCTGACCTGATTGAAGGATGGAATTGGACCTGGCCTTAACCCACACAAATATTTATTAACCTCGCACAAGGATGAGCGGTTACCCTGACGCAAGGGGGGATATAGTTAAAGAACGGCGGACTAAGCCTAGGGGCTGTTCGTTTGGCGGAAATGTACCACCGATCTGCGATTAAGTACTTGACTTTATTGACAGAAGAGGCATAATATCACCTGCATTGTAGGAAAGTCCGTTTAGAAAATAAAAAGGTCATTGTAAAAAAAGGGAAGATCTTTATTTTAAAAGGCAAGACAGACGGAATTATTTTGTGGGGTGTAAAAGTTAATACCGCGGTATGCAACATTTGCAAACATCAAAAAACAAAATTACTAAATAATTATGAAATTTCAGTGAATAATAGTCTCAAGTGTCCTATGAAATCATGGCACCTGGTGTGCTGTCATTTTCCAGAAAAGTGGAATTTTTGTATCAATTTCCAATGATTGTCGGCCGACCATCGTTGGAAAAACCTGACTGTTTTCAATACTCCCCCAATTTGCCAATTATAGTAAGTACACATTTTGTTTGCAATCGGTTACACATCCGTGAGTGCGAGCAAGCCAGCTAGTCTGGTTCCTTGACCCTATCGGTACAATTCCCTGACGCTGTTTTGTCTGAAGTAGGGTGAGGAACCATACTACAAGACAAGAACAGCATTTTTTTCTTGGTTTTCCCAGCATCTATGAACACAAAACTTTAAATAGGTCAGTGTTAAAATACTTGCTATTAAATACTTACCCCCCAAATCCTTCTATATCTGAAAATTACAGCAAAAGAAAATTTTGTACGGTATACATGTACATGTTTGTACCGGTATGTACACGTTTAAAAACCAGTCTGATCTGATTAGATGCAAATGATCCTATACGCCTTTAATATTATTTTTAAAAACCTGTTAAAATAGCTTTTCAGAAGAGTCGTATTTGATTCAGTAAAAGACGATTTGATTGTACTCAATTTCATTATAGGTTATTGGCTTGTTGTGCCCATGTTTAGGTAATGTTTTGCTCCAGATCGATTCACTTGAAATCATTCATGTCTTTATGAATGGGTTAAACTGCTTTATTAGAAACCCAAATGCAGAGTTACTGCTAGCATAAATTCCAAGCCACCTGACACCGAGTGTTCCTTCTTGGTTCTCCCCAGCTTTTCTCTCATGAGTCCGTCGCAAGCCTCTCCCCAGCAGGCCGCACTAAATCCTCCAACGTCTCCTGAGTCGTTTCGTCCAAGACACCCAACTAGACACCAAAACGGCCCCGCTGATAGCGATCCATGATGTCCAATGCATCAATGATGACTCCTGGGCTTACTTACGCTTCTTCGGCGGCTACTCTTTGTTGTAGGCATGGGAGGGCTCGGGAAGGGGGCGGAGTTTGAGGCTCTGGAAGGGAGGGAGATCTTGAACAGTCTGCTGTGTATCGACGTCCAGCTTGATGGGCTGGAGTCTAGCAACATGGAACCATTGCTGTGCCAGTTGCTGGAAAGGGCAAACATGCCCAGAGAACTCAACAAGTAAGTTTACTCACATCTTGTGTTTATTTGGCAATTCATATCCACATGGTTCCGACTGGCGATCAAGAGTCAAGCCATCCCAAAAATCAGTAAGCCCAACTAGATTTTCATTTCACAAAGGTGAAATTACCATTGAACAGATAATTACCAATCACTGACCATGTTTGTCCAAACAAATTTTACACTAAAAGTGTAGATGGCGGCTCAAAACTGAGTTTTTGTCCAACAGTCGTAATTTTATCCTCATGTCTCAGACAGGCAAACCTGCTGTAGATTTGCAGCAGTTTGCATTAGGTTCAGCTCATGAGTAGTCTGAGTATCACCCGTTCTAGCCCTAACTCCATTCAAACGTCTAGGAATGCAAATGTGTGCTGTGCCATGAGCTACGGTAGCCAATCAGAGTCAACGTTAAATCAGGACGTAATTTCATTCAGAAATCTTGACAACATGTACAAGTGTGATTGGTTGATTCCGATGCAGTGTTTTATACTAAAACAACGGCCGGGCCTAGATCTATAGAATCTAGACAAGCTAGGGGTGTATCGCGTAACATAACACAGAGTGCCTGACCACAGCCTTTGTGTGCTCAATTCACAGCGTATCCCATGTTGTGTCTGGAGGTTTTTTTTTAATCATGTATATGATGCGACAATTGGTGAATGACCGAAGGCCTGATATAGAAAGTGCCCTCTGATTGGTCAAAATCTAGAGGTGTTGCATAATTAATCAGCGAATCTGCTCAAATATTATATACTAGCTCATGAGTGGATTTACGTCTAAAATCAAGATGTGCCATGGTCCTTTCAAATGCCACTTTGAAGTTGAGTCGCTGTTCCAAATTGTTTTAAAAGTGTAGCCAGGTTTTTGTACCATGCCAAAACAAAACGAGCACAAATGGCCATTTGATTTATGTTTTAAAGTATTGAAGGTCAATGTCAAAAGAAGAGCAAATCATTCTAACTTGAAATTTCGGACGGGACACATGGTTGAGTCAAAGTCAAAATCGCCTGGTGCAGAAATAACTTCTGTAATTAGGCCACAGTTGGGAACACATTGGGAACACACAGTGCTCCAAAAAGAAGCTTATGGAATTGGAACATTTCAACTTTTAAGATGTGCCCTAACTTGAACCAAAGATAACTATTCAATACTACAGGAGCAGAAAAATAAAGAACTAAGCTTTCAGTGCCAAGCATTTGAAGTATCACATGGAAACAAATTTGTGGCAAGTTTTGTAAAATCACAGTTACCAGAGATACAGAGAAAATGTTGTTTTAAATGAAACTTTTGTTACTTTTTTTCCATTCAGATTGATGAGAATGAGGTTGATCACATTGTCAACAAGGAGTGTGAAAAACTGGACAAGAGACTTGGAGAGGGGGCCAAGGTGAGCTTGCCGACACCCAAGATTTGCAGAGGGCAGAACTGGACTTGGCTGTTTTGGGCAGAGATGTAACCAGATCAGTCACGTTGAATAGATTTGAGACTGAATGACTCTTAGTTAACTTGTGATGACTTGTGACTGATTTTGTAAACAGTTCGGCTTAAGGCTCGACTAGGTAGTCTTGTATTTTCCAGTTAAACATTTATTTGCGGTAATTTTTCTTGGTAATATGCGAGACCTGTCGATGCAAACTTGCAATTTACACATTCATTTTGAAACAATACACCCAAGAAGTCTGACATCATGCAAGTCGTCTAAGTGGTAAGTCTAAACAATGTCTTGTTCGCCACTTTTACCTTCGGATTTGCACAGGCATAAGTTGAACATGTTTTGATAAAAAGTAAATGGTAAGCCCTTATCGTATTGAATTTGTGATAAAAACTTAACTTTCCCCATTTTTATAAAAATGCAAGGCTAACCCTTACCGTATTGAAATTTTGATGAAAATTTACGTTCGTGCTATTTTTTGATAAAAACTACCATAAAAACTAAGTTTGTTTTTGCCCCTTTTTGATAAAAATGCGAGGCTAATCCTTTACAGTTTTGAATATCTGATGAAAAGTTAACTTTTGACCAGTTTATGATAAAAATTCAAGGCTAACCACGAACCGGTTCGAATATGTGATAAATAATTCTTTTTGTCCCTTTTTGATAAAAATGAAAGGCTAATCCACTACCGCTTTGAATTTGTGATAAAAAAAATTTTGCCCTGTTTTGAAAAAAAAAATGCAAGGCTAACCCCTTACCGTTTTGATTTTGTGATAAAAACGTAACTTTCCCCCATTTTGATAAAAATGCAAGGCTAACCCCTTGCCGTTTTGAATTTGTGATAAAAACTTAACTTTCTCCCATTTTGATAAAAATGCAAGGCTAACCCCTTACCGTTTTGAATTTGTGATAAAAACTTAATTTTCCCCCATTTTGATAAAAATGCAAGGCTAACCCCTTCATTAGCCCTTACTGTTATGAATTTGTGATAAAAAGTTAACTTTCCCCCATTTTGATAAAAATGCAAGGCTAACCCCTTACCGTTTTGAATTTGTGATAAAACTTAATTTTCCCCCATTTTGATAAAAATGCAAGGCTAACCCCTTCATAAGCCCTTACCGTTTTGAATTTGTGATAAAAAGTTAACTTTCCCCCAGTTTGATAAAATGCAAGGCTAACCCCTTCATTAGCCCTTACCGTTTTGAATATGTGATACAAACTTAGCTTTCCCCCATTTTGATAAAAATGCAAGGATAAAAAGGTTTTTTTGCCCCGTTTTTGATAAAAATGCAAGGCTAACTTGCACTAACTAACCCATTTCCGTTTTGATTTTGTGATCAAAAGTTAACGCTTACCCCGTTTTGAAAAAAAATGCAATGCTAACCCCTTACCGTTATAATTTGTGTTAAAAAGTACATTTCCCTCCATTTTTATAAAAATGCAAAGCTAACACCTAGCCTTTTTGATTTTGTGATAAAAATTTGCTTTTGACCAGTTTTTATAAAAATGCATGGCTAACCCCTTACTGTTTTGAATTTGTGATAAAAAGTTAACTTTTGACCCGTACTTTACAATGTTATTTCTCTTTCTTTGATGTTCTGTTGATGGAGTTCGGTTTAACAAAGAAAAAACAAGGTCTTACCATTTCAATTTTTTTTATAATGAACTAAATTTTTGTCCAATTTTAATCAGAATGCAAGACTATTAACGCATTACCATTTTGAATTTGTGATAAAAATTAACTTTTCTCCCATTTTGATAAAATGCAAGGCTAACCCCTTACCGATTTGAATTTGTGATAAAAATGTAACTTCCCCCATTTCGATAAAAATGCAAGGCACCTTACTGTTTTGAATTTGTGATAAAAGTTTACTCTTGCCCGTTTTGAATTTGGATAAAAAAGTTGGTTTTCATCCTTTTCTTGATACAAATGCAAGGCTAACCCCTTACCATTACAACTTTGTGATAAAATCTTAACTTCCCCCCATTTGATCAAAATGCAAAGCTTTACCCTTATTCATGTTTTTGATAGAAATGTAAGGCTATCCCCTTACCGTTGTAAATTATGGATACGAATGTGTTTTTGCCTCTTTTTGATAAAAATACATGTACATGTACAAGGCTAACCCCTTACCGTTTTAAATTTTTGATAATGTGTTTTTGCCCCTTTTTGATAAAAATACAAATTTTGGATAAAAATGTGTTTTTGCCCCTTTTTGATAAAAATGCCAGGCTAACCCCTTATCGTTTTAAATTTTGGATAAAAAATGTGTTTGTGCCCCTTTTTGATAAAAATGCAAGGCTAACCCCTTACCGTTGTAAATTTTGGATAAAAATGTGTTTTTGCCTCTTTTTTCATAAAAATGCAGTTAACCCCTGACCGTTTTAAATTTTGGATAAAAATGTGTTTTTGCCTCTTTTTGATAAAAATGCAAGGCTAACCCCTTACCGTTTTAAATTTTCGATAAAAATGTGTTTTTGCCCCTTTTTGATAAAAATGCAAGGCTAACCCCTTACCCTTTTAAATTTTGGATAAAATGTGTTTTTGCCCCTTTTTCATAAAAATGCCAGGTTAACCCCATACCGTTTTAAATTTTGGATAAAAATGTGTTTTTGCCTCTTTTTGATTAAAATACAAGGCTAACCCCTGACCGTTTTAAATTTTGGATAAAAATGTGTTTTTGCCCCTATTTCATAAAAATGCAAGGCTAACCCCTTACCGTTGTAAATTTTGGATAAAAATGTGTTTTTGCCCCTTTTTGATAAAAATGCAAGGCTAACCCCTTACCGTTTTAAATTTTGGATAATAACGTGTTTTTTGCCCCTTTTTAATAAAAATGCAAGGTAAACCCCTTATCTTTCTAAATTTTGGATAAAAATGTGTTTTTGCCCCTTTTTGATAAAAATACAAATTTTGGATAAAAATGTGTTTTTGCCCCTTTTTGATAACAATGCAAGGCTAACCCCTTACCGTTTTAAATTTTGGATAATAACGTGTTTTTGCCCCTTTTTAATAAAAATGCAAGGTTAACCCCTTACCGTTTTAAATTTTGGATAAAAATGTGTTTTTGCCTCTATTTGGTAAAAATGCAAGGCTAACCCCTTACTGTTGTAAATTATGAATAAAAATGTGTTTTTGCCTCTTTCTGATAAAAATACAAGGCTTACCCCTTACCGTTTTAAATTTTTGGATAAAAATGTGTTTTTGCCTCTTTCTGATAAAAATTCAAGGCTAACTAACCCCTTACCGTTTAAAATTTTGGATAAAAATGTGTTTTTGCCCCTTTTTGATAAAAATGCAAAGCTTACCCCTTACCGTTGCAAATTTTGGATAAAAATG
This sequence comes from Patiria miniata, assembly GCF_015706575.1. Lineage (NCBI taxonomy): Eukaryota > Metazoa > Echinodermata > Asteroidea > Valvatida > Asterinidae > Patiria > Patiria miniata. The sequence goes on along the minus strand of NW_024037076.1, from coordinate 3,343,092 downwards.
TGTTTTTGCTTCTTTTTGATAAATATACAAGGCTAACCCCTTACTGTTTTAAAATTTGGATAAAAATGTGTTTTTGCCCTTTTTTGATAAAAATGCAAGGCTAACCCCTTACCGTTGTAAATTATGGATAAAAATGTGTTTTTGCCCCTTTTTGATAAAAATTCAAGGCTAACCCCTTACTGTTGTAAATTATGGATAAAAATGTGTTTTTGTCCCTTTTTGATAAAAATGCAAGGCTAACCCCTTACTGTTGTAAATTTTGGATAAAATTGTGTTTTTGCCTCTTTTGGATAAAAATGCAAGGCTAACCCCTCACCGTTTTAAATTTTGGATAAAAATGTGTTTTGCCCCTTTTTGATAAAAATGCAAGGCTAACCCCTTACCGTTTTAAAATTTGGATAACAATGTGTTTTTGCCCCTTTTTGATAAAAATGCAAGGCTAACCCCTTACCATGCTCACCGTTGTAAATTTTGGATAAAAATGTGTTTTTGCCCCTTTTTGAAAAAAAATGCAAGGCTAACCCCTTACCGTTTTAAATTTTGGATAATAACGTGTTTTTGCCCCTTTTTAATAAAAATGCAAGGTTAACCCCGTATCGTTTTAAATTTTGGATAAAAATGTGTTTTTGCCTCTTTTTGATTTAAAATACAAGGCTAACCCCTGACCGTTTTAAATTTTGGATAATAACATGTTTTTGCCCCTTTTTCATAAAAATGCAAGGGTAACCCCTTTCCGTTTTAAATTTTGGATAAAAATGTGTTTTTGCCTCTATTTGGTAAAAATGCAAGGCTAACCCCTTACTGTTTTAAATTTTTGGATAAAAATGTGTTTTTGGCTCTTTTTGATAAAAATACAAGGCTAACTAACCCCTTACCGTTTAAAATTTTGGATCAAAATGTGTTTTTGCCCCTTTTTGATAAAAATGCAAGGCTTACCCCTTACCGTTTTAAATTTTTGGATAAAAACGTGTTTTTGCCCCTTTTTGATAAAAATGAAAGGCTAATCCCTTACCGCTTTAAATTCTGGATAATAACGTGTTTTTGCCCCTTTTTAATAAAAATGCAAGGTTAACCCCTTATCGTTTTAAATTTTGGATAAAAACATGTTTTTGCCCCTTTTTGATAAAAATTCAAGGCTAACCCCTTACTGTTGTAAATTTTGGATAAAAATGTGTTTTTGCCTCTTTTGGATAAAAATGCAAGGCTAACCCCTTACCGTTTTAAATTTTGGATAAAAATGTGTTTTGCCCCTTTTTGATAAAAATGCAAGGCTAACCCCTTACCGTTTTAAAATTTGGATAACAATGTTTTTTTGCCCCTTTTTGATAAAAATGCAAGGCTAACCCCTTACCATGCTTACCGTTGTAAATTTTGGATAAAAATGTGTTTTTGCCCCATTTTGATAACAATGCAAGGCTAACCCCTTACCGTTTTAAATTTTGGATAATAACGTGTTTTTGCCCCTTTTTAATAAAATGCAAGGTTAACCCCTTACCGTTTTAAATTTTGGATAAAAATGTGTTTTTGCCTCTATTTGGTAAAAATGCAAGGCTAACCCCTTACCGTTTTAAATTTTGGATAATAACGTGTTTGTGCCCCTTTTAGATAAAAATGCAAGGCTAACCCCTTACTGTTTTAAAATTTGGATAAAAATGTGTTTTTGCCCCTTTTTGATAAAAATGCCAGGCTAACCCCTAACCGTTTTAAATTTTGGATAATAACGTGTTTTTGCCCCTTTTTCATAAAAATGCAAGGGTAACCCTTTACCGTTTTAAATTTTGGATAAAAATGTGTTTTTGCCTCTATTTGGTAAAAATGCAAGGCTAACCCCTTACTGTTGTAAATTATGGATAAAAATGTGATTTTTGCCTCTTTTGGATAAAAATGCAAGGCTAACCCCTTACCGTTTTAAATTTTGGATAAAAATGTGTTTTGCCCCTTTTTGATAAAAATGCAAGGCTAACCCCTTACCGTTTTAAAATTTGGATAAAAATGTGTTTTTGCCCCTTTTTGATAAAAATGCCAGGCTAACCCCTTACCTTTTTTTTAAATTTTGGATAATAACGTGTTTTTGCCCCTTTTTCATAAAAATGCAAGGGTAACCCTTTACCGTTTTAAATTTTGGATAAAAATGTGTTTTTGCCTCTATTTGGTAAAAATGCAAGGCTAACCCCTTACTGTTGTAAATTATGGATAAAAATGTGTTTTTGCCTCTTTCTGATAAAAATACAAGGCTTACCCCTTACCGTTTTAAATTTTTGGATAAAAATGTGTTTTTGCCTCTTTCTGATAAAAAGACAAGGCTAACTAACCCCTTACCGTTTAAAATTTTGGATAAAAATGTGTTTGCCCCTTTTTGATAAAAATGCAAAGCTTACCCCTTACCCTTGTAAATTTTGGATAAAAATGTGTTTTTGCCCCTTTTGGATAAAAATGCAAGGCTAACCCCTTACCGTTTTAAATTTTGGATAAAAATGTGTTTTGCCCCTTTTTGATAAAAATGCAAGGCTAACCCCTTACCATGCTCACCGTTGTAAATTTTGGATAAAAATGTGTTTTTGCCCCTTTTTGATAAAAATGCAAGGCTAACCCCTTACCGTTTTAAATTTTGGATAATAACGTGTTTTTGCCCCTTTTTAATAAAAATGCAAGGTTAACCCCGTATCGTTTTAAATTTTGGATAAAAATGTGTTTTTGCCTCTTTTTGATTAAAATACAAGGCTAACCCCTGACCGTTTTAAATTTTGGATAATAACATGTTTTTGCCCCTTTTTCATAAAAATGCAAGGGTAACCCCTTTCCGTTTTAAATTTTGGATAAAAATGTGTTTTTGCCTCTATTTGGTAAAAATGCAAGGCTAACCCCTTACTGTTTTAAATTTTTGGATAAAAATGTGTTTTTGCCTCTTTTTGATAAAAATACAAGGCTAACTAACCCTTACCGTTTAAAATTTTGGATCAAAATGTGTTTTTGCCCCTTTTTGATAAAAATGCAAGGCTTACCCCTTACCGTTTTAAATTTTTGGATAAAAACGTGTTTTTGCCCCTTTTTGATAAAAATGAAAGGCTAATCCCTTACCGCTTTAAATTCTGGATAATAACGTTTTTTTTCCCCTTTTTAATAAAAATGCAAGGTTAACCCCTTATCGTTTTAAATTTTGGATAAAAACATGTTTTTGCCCCTTTTTGATAAAAATTCAAGGCTAACCCCTTACTGTTGTAAATTTTGGATAAAAATGTGTTTTTGCCTCTTTTGGATAAAAATGCAAGGCTAACCCCTTACCGTTTTAAATTTTGGATAAAAATGTGTTTTGCCCCTTTTTGATAAAAATGCAAGGCTAACCCCTTACCGTTTTAAAATTTGGATAACAATGTTTTTTTGCCCCTTTTTGATAAAAATGCAAGGCTAACCCCTTAACCATGCTTACCGTTGTAAATTTTGGATAAAAATGTGTTTTTGCCCCATTTTGATAACAATGCAAGGCTAACCCTTTACCGTTTTAAATTTTGGATAATAACGTGTTTTTGCCCCTTTTTAATAAAATGCAAGGTTAACCCCTTACCGTTTTAAATTTTGGATAAAAATGTGTTTTTGCCTCTATTTGGTAAAAATGCAAGGCTAACCCCTTACCGTTTTAAATTTTGGATAATAACGTGTTTGTGCCCCTTTTAGATAAAAATGCAAGGCTAACCCCTTACTGTTTTAAAATTTGGATAAAAATGTGTTTTTGCCCCTTTTTGATAAAAATGCCAGGCTAACCCCTAACCGTTTTAAATTTTGGATAATAACGTGTTTTTGCCCCTTTTTCATAAAAATGCAAGGGTAACCCTTTACCGTTTTAAATTTTGGATAAAAATGTGTTTTTGCCTCTATTTGGTAAAAATGCAAGGCTAACCCCTTACTGTTGTAAATTATGGATAAAAATGTGATTTTTGCCTCTTTTGGATAAAAATGCAAGGCTAACCCCTTACCGTTTTAAATTTTGGATAAAAATGTGTTTTGCCCCTTTTTGATAAAAATGCAAGGCTAACCCCTTACCGTTTTAAAATTTGGATAAAAATGTTTTTTTGCCCCTTTTTGATAAAAATGCAAGGCTAACCCCTTACCATGCTTACCGTTGTAAATTTTGGATAAAAATGTGTTTTTGCCCCATTTTGATAACAATGCAAGGCTAACCCCTTACCGTTTTAAATTTTGGATAATAACGTGTTTTTGCCCCTTTTTAATAAAATGCAAGGTTAACCCCTTACCGTTTTAAATTTTGGATAAAAATGTGTTTTTGCCTCTATTTGGTAAAAATGCAAGGCTAACCCCTTACCGTTTTAAATTTTGGATAATAACGTGTTTTTGCCCCTTTTAGATAAAAATGCAAGGCTAACCCCTTACTGTTTTAAAATTTGGATAAAAATGTGTTTTTGCCCCTTTTTGATAAAAATGCCAGGCTAACCCCTTACCGTTTTAAATTTTGGATAATAACGTGTTTTTGCCCCTTTTTCATAAAAATGCAAGGGTAACCCTTTACCGTTTTAAATTTTGGATAAAAATGTGTTTTTGCCTCTATTTGGTAAAAATGCAAGGCTAACCCCTTACTGTTGTAAATTATGGATAAAAATGTGTTTTTGCCTCCTTCTGATAAAAATACAAGGCTTACCCCTTACCGTTTTAAATTTTTGGATAAAAATGTGTTTTTGCCTCTTTCTGATAAAAATACAAGGCTAACTAACCCCTTACCGTTTAAAATTTTGGATAAAAATGTGTTTGCCCCTTTTTGATAAAAATGCAAAGCTTACCCCTTACCCTTGTAAATTTTGGATACAAATGTGTTTTTGCTTCTTTTTGATAAATATACAAGACTAACCCCTTACTGTTGTAAATTTTGGATAAATAAAGGTGTTTTTGCCCCTTTTAGATAAAAATGCAAGGCTAACCCCTTACTGTTTTAAAATTTGGATAAAAATGTGTTTTTGCCCTTTTTTGATAAAAATGCAAGGCTAACCCCTTACCGTTGTAAATTATGGATAAAAATGTGTTTTTGCCCCTTTTTGATAAAAATTCAAGGCTAACCCCTTACTGTTGTAAATTATGGATAAAAATGTGTTTTTGTCCCTTTTTGATAAAAATGCAAGGCTAACCCCTTACTGTTGTAAATTTTGGATAAAAATGTGTTTTTGCCTCTTTTGGATAAAAATGCAAGGCTAACCCCTCACCGTTTTAAATTTTGGATAAAAATGTGTTTTGCCCCTTTTTGATAAAAATGCAAGGCTAACCCCTTACCGTTTTAAAATTTGGATAACAATGTGTTTTTGCCCCTTTTTGATAAAAATGCAAGGCTAACCCCTTACCATGCTCACCGTTGTAAATTTTGGATAAAAATGTGTTTTTGCCCCTTTTTGATAAAAATGCAAGGCTAACCCCTTACCGTTTTAAATTTTGGATAATAACGTGTTTTTGCCCCTTTTTAATAAAAATGCAAGGTTAACCCCTTATCGTTTTAAATTTTGGATAAATATGTGTTTTTGCCTCTTTTTGATTAAAATACAAGGCTAACCCCTGACCGTTTTAAATTTTGGATAATAACATGTTTTTGCCCCTTTTTCATAAAAATGCAAGGGTAACCCCTTACCGTTTTAAATTTTGGATAAAAATGTGTTTTTGCCTCTATTTGGTAAAAATGCAAGGCTAACCCCTTACTGTTTTAAATTTTTGGATAAAAATGTGTTTTTGCCTCTTTTTGATAAAAATACAAGGCTAACTAACCCCTTACCGTTTGGGCATGAAAAGGGGCATAGTGGACTACCCTCCCGGGGGAAGAGGGGAAGGAAAGGGGGGAAAAGGAGGGGGAAAGAGAGAAGTAAGAGAAAATGAAGAAAACTGCTTTTTGTTGACAGAATGGTGTTAAATCGTGAAAAATTCAGTGTAAAACGAGTACTTTTTGGTGTAAATTATTTAAATTTAATGGATTTTAATGCAATGTCAGGTAAATTAATTGTACTTTGTTGCATATATATTGCAAAATTAATGTAAATTATATTTTTGGGGGCGTAAATTGAGGTTAAATCTAATAAATTTAGTGCAAACCAGTAGTTTTAGTTAAATTGATGAAAATGTTATTTTTTTTTTTAATTTGGCATAAATATTCATGGGTGTTGTCAGGATTTTTCGGGGGGGGGGGGGCCCTAAAGCAAATATGTCCCCAAAATTCCTTAACTTTTTCATTATATTCTCAATTCATCATTTTTCCGAGCGTGAGAGCATTTGCCCTAACCCCCCCCCCCCCCATCAAATTAACAGCAAATTAGTGACCCCTACTGTTAATTATTAATATTTCCGAATAAATTATATCTTTGCAATAAGTATAACTTCATAATTATACAGTTTGGGCTGCAAGTTGTCTTTTTGAACACCGCGCTCTTCTATTGGAAACTATTCTGTATATTTTCTATAATCGTATTATGTGTAAAATGGGGGGGGGGGTGTGAATGGACACCAAAAGGTAAAACAGAAGAATTTGTGTAGTGTAATAATACCAAACATTTATTAGTTAATGTGATCTAATATGCAATGTACAAGCATAAAGTAAACCATTGAAAACCATTTTTTTCAGAGGGTTGCAGACGCCACAAATCGAGAGAAGCAATTTCAACATTTTCAGAAAATCAAAAGTTACATCACAGAACCCCAAAAATAAGGGACAACACAATTTACTGATCAGTTGCAAAAGCCTATGCTTTCAACAGCATGAGATAAGACTGCTATAAGTGTCAATTATAATTATACTATACATAATCTAACTATATGTTTGTGTGTACATGCAAGTTTTAAAACACTTCTTATACACTTTTTAATTACTGATGCACCAATCAAGTAAAAACATTTATTCGGAATAAAATCATTCCCCACTTGCATATTATGGTTCACGTCAAAGAAATCTTGAAATATGACCCTATAAAATGCTCAACTGCAGGCATGACAGGGCTAATAATCGTGGAGAAATCAAGGAAACACCAGTTTCTAGTTTCATGATGAAACTAGAAATGTGTTTGTGGACAAACACTGAGCTGTTTCGACGGTTTTAGCAATAACTGCAGTAAAGGAGTTTCATCCAAGTCAAAAGAACAAGTACATGAACATTCTATACATGGTGGTCTAAGTGTCGATCCAATGTAAAAAAACAAATTTTCATGACGTCATGGTGATGTCACACATTCTTCGAAATTTTCTGTATCTATCTACGACCTAATGAACCTTTTGCAACAAGAATTTGGAATTTACCACATTCGGCCTGGTCTAGGACCGTATTGCTAATTAGAAGAAAATATCAAATTTTCAGCTAGAAATGTGTTTTGTGGACAAGCACTGAGCTGTTTCGACTGTTTTATTAATTGTTTTATTAATAACTGCCTTAAAGGAGTTTCATCCAAGTCGAATGAACATGTAAAGGAGTATTCTACACACCGGTGTATCAAGTGTCAATCCGATGTAAAAAAAAAAACCTGGCCCAGTCCAATGAAGGCTGCCTCATCTGGAAAGTTGGCGATACAATTGGTTGGAGGGGAGGACTGGAGGATGGCAGGAGACAGAGGGCCTGCTCTCTCCTAGTTCGCTCTCCTGGCGAGAGGGGGGGGGGGCTCTCCTGATGAGAGGGCAGGGGGACAGAGGGCCTGCTCTCTCCTGGTTGGCTCTCCTCGCAAGAGACTGGCTGGCTCACCTGACGAGAAGGCGGTGGGACATAGGGGCTGCTCTCTCCTGGTTGGCTCTCCTGGCGAGAGGGGGGCTGGCTCACCTGACGGGAGGGTGTGCTTTTCACTTGCTGACTCTTGTGGTGGTCAGTAAATGCATCCACTCCTACTCTTTAGAAACACTGCGGGCATTCAAAAGTTGGTTGGCTTGAATGGACATCCGGTGGCTGGCCTTGACAGACGGCGTGCGGCTTGCCCGGACGCACCACTTGTGGCTGGGGGGGACGCACCGCTTGTGGCTGGCCTGGACGCATCACTTGTGGCTGGCCTGGATGGACCACTTGTGGTTAGGTTGTAGTATCCTGTACAGAAAATAAAACACCAAAATACGTTTATGACTGAAAAATACACTTTGTCACATTGACATGGAATCTTGTACACCCCTGGTCTGCATTCTGGGTCACACCGATCCTTGTGTGAAGCCAGCAGGTTCTGCATCTTCAGAGGGGCTGTGTGGAAGACTCGAATTTCATGCTTTTGGAGGATGCGTTGGATGTGATGAGAAGTGGTGCCTAAGTAGGGGAGGGTGATGGAACTAGGGGCCCTAACTAGTTGGCTTTGGGTATAGGAGACCCTACGGCCGGGAATGGTTCTTGGGTCTTGTGTCTTGACTTGGCTGGGCTGGTATCCGTTGTGCTGCAGTGCTGTGGTGATGTGATGGAGTTCTTGAGGTAGGCATTCATCGTCACAGACGTTGTATGCTCTGTGGATGAGGGCTCGTTTGACAGAGGACTTGATTCTTGGGTGGTGGAAAGAGCTGCTGTGCAGGTAGACACTGAGAGCAAGACTTCCGTCTGGCTTTCTGGACACCTCAACGTCAAGAAATGAGATGTTGCGATCTCTTTCTTGTTCCATGGTGAACTGGATGCTGCTGTGAAGCTTGTTGAAGTGTACCAAGAAGAGCTGGAAGTTGTCTTGCCCATGTTGCCAGATGACAAAGGTGTCATCCACGTACCGGAGCCAAACCTTGGGTTGGTGATCTGCTGTTGCGATGACGGTCTGTTCAAATTCATCCATGAACAAGTCAGCCAGCAACGGGGATATAGGAGATCCCATGGAAGTTCCAGCCGACTGTTCGAAGAATTTGATTTGTCCCGCCATCTGAAGCTGGATGAGTTGACACATGTGAGGGGCAGATCTTGAAGCTGGTCAGGGGTGAGGTTGGTGCGGTCTTGGAGAGTGGTGTCTGCTTGAAGTCTGTCCTTGGCGATGGTGCAGGTGTCCGAGGTGGGAATGCTGGCGAAGAGGGAGACGACATTAAAGCTGACCATGATGTCGTCCGGCTGGAGGGTGAGGTCTTGGATGAATGCTGCAAACTGGTCGGAGTTCTTGATGTGGTGTTCGGTGTTTGCTACCAAGGGGTGGAGGATCTTTGCAAGATGCCTGGCTGTGATGTATGTAGGACCCCCTACATCCTTCTTGTGGATCTTGGGCTGTTCGAAGAACCTGGGGCACTTGGAGCTAGATGGTCGTAGCTGTCTGTACAGAGGCTGTGGGATGATGCTGGAACGCTGAACAGAAAGGAGCTTGCTTTGCAGTCTCCTCTCGATGGATGGCATGGGGTCCTTCCGCAGTTTTAAATTGTTAACCCTTGCTCTATTTGACACTCCAAGGCACTACAATATTCGCCAAACAAAAGTGCCTACAATTTTTCATTAGGACAATTCTATGAAAAAAATTGAGTCCTCTATAGAAACATGAAGAATGATTTGTAAATAACATACCTCATGGTAAGAGCAGTTGCAGACGATTCTGCGCCCCGTCAGATCTGTGGTCTGGGGGTGTAGTGGCGCGGGCAACTCTCAACCTTCTTTAGTTCCGCCATCCATCTCTTACTGCCCGGCTTTTGGCCAATGCCAAATTGGTAGCAACCATTGGCATATTGTTGCATGATATGCCACCAATATGCATCACCTCTTCCTTTCTTATAGGCATAGCTATAAAGAAACAAACATAAAGACTATGTTATTACTGAATGAAATTATTATTATTATTGTTTAAGACAGTTTAAGAGAGATTTAGGCAGATTGAAAATGTATATCTTTCTGTGTAGGCGCTCCTCCAACCTTGCTAACCGCAGAAGGCCTACGTTTTCTATTTGCAGGTCAACTTTTCGTCTAAAAATCTCTCCTAAAGAAAGACCTCATCCAGACATTCCTTACAATGCTGAAATGAATTTAATATCTGAGGTACAAGGAAAGCCCAAAAAATTGTGACTTTTCTGTTTCTAAAATAGCATCACGTCAGGTTGCAACATTCTTTCCAAGGAAAAATGGGAGGCAAGAACTATAATCTAGCATGTCTAGGGGGACTTGTGGGCTAAAGTAAACAAACAGGGGGGGCACACTACCAAGACTGGGAGGGGAGATCTCCAGGGTCTTTTAAATTTCCTATATGAACGTGACTAAATAGGACTCACCAAACACGCTGAACACCAACATCACTTCATCTATACATGCAGCATCATGTAGCCGCCCCATCTTAGACATGATGACCTCGCCTCACTTGTGACTTGTGTATAGCCAAATTCTGATGCAGGGATGGAAGGGAGAGGAAATTACTTATACAAGATATTTACAAAGTTTCAGGTTTTCCATATGTTTGTGCACAGTGCACCCAGCAGGCATCACTTTGTACCGCATGCATCTTTGAAATTTGGTGGGGAGTGGAGAGGGGGGAACATCAAAATGAAAATACACGTCCCATCAGGCTCATCTACAGTTGCATGATGAGAATTAGTATCGTCGTCGTTATGCCCTCGAAAATTGTTATGACCCCCCCCCCAAAGTAATTCAAAGAGGGGTGTACGGTATCCGTGAAACGGTAGTAGTAGTAGTAGTAGTAGGCCTAGTATGACTATGACCGAGTCAGCGCTCTAGTAATTTAGTAATATAGTAATTAATATCATAACTCTATCATTCTATGGTTAGAACATATCTCACCAAGCACAGACTAGCACCAAATCTAGTAGTAATAGGTTTATCCCTACATGCCCTACCAAAAAGTAAAAACCAAAATATTGCAACCGGATGCCACTTCTGCGATTGTGTGAAAAATCTATCATGTGCCGGTATGTGCCGGTATTTCTTAACAAAATTGGAAAATGTTTTTCAGTCCCAGATTCAAGTCTTATCATCATTTTTGCAATGAATAACCATTATGACCTTCATTGAGAAGATGTATGAAGAAAAAAGTAGCGTCAGGTTGCAACAGTCTTTCCCCCAAAAAGTACCAACCATGCGACTGCTGATAATAAAAAAGCATGTACAAGTAAAACGGCAGGAGCACCAAAAAAGAGCAGTAAAGTTCATGTCCATTCCATAAAAACAACAGCGATTCATGTTCCCGATATCGTCAATCCCCCTGAAGCTACGCGGTACGCACTCACCTTCATTGCGTTATGCGCGCTGATTTACGCCGCCATGACGGCCGCAGCATTACTTTAATTTCCCTACAAAAACATCGCTCTTACCTATCCTAGTCTCAACATCTCTGCATATTAGTCAACCCAAAATTACATCCAACAATAACCCACCGGATAAAAATGAATCCTAATGTATTTGGAAGTGTGAACATTTAGTTAAAATATACGTTCTCTTACCTGAATCACGGAGCAATGGCGGACTCATGGAGGCCGCCATCTTTTACTCGGGTTAAAGGTCACGTTTGCCGAAATCCGATATCACTTTCCTAACGCCCACTTGTAATTCCTAACCAATTCCTAACCAATTCCTAACCAATTCCTAACCAATTCCTAACCAATTCCTAACGCGCCGTTAGGAAAGCGTTAGGAATTGGTTAGGAATCGGTTAGGAATGATGTTCGGAATGTTCGGAATCGGTATCGAGCGTTAGGAAAGCTGGGTAGTCCGTCCGGCCGCGGGTGGGGCATTTTGGATCAAAATGTGTTTTTGCCCCTTTTGATAAAAATGCAAGGCTTACCCCTTACCGTTTTAAATTTTTGGATAAAAACGTGTTTTTGCCCCTTTTTGATAAAAATGAAAGGCTAATCCCTTACCGTTTTAAATTCTGGATAATAACGTGTTTTTGCCCCTTTTTAATAAAAATGCAAGGTTAACCCCTTATCGTTTTAAATTTTGGATAAAAACATGTTTTTGCCCCTTTTTGATAAAAATTCAAGGCTAACCCCTTACTGTTGTAAATTTTGGATAAAAATGTGTTTTTGCCTCTTTTGGATAAAAATGCAAGGCTAACCCCTTACCGTTTTAAATTTTGGATAAAAATGTGTTTTGCCCCTTTTTGATAAAAATGCAAGGCTAACCCCTTACCGTTTTAAAATTTGGATAACAATGTTTTTTTGCCCCTTTTTGATAAAAATGCAAGGCTAACCCCTTACCATGCTTACCGTTGTAAATTTTGGATAAAAATGTGTTTTTGCCCCATTTTGATAACAATGCAAGGCTAACCCCTTACCATTTTAAATTTTGGATAATAACGTGTTTTTGCCCCTTTTTAATAAAAAATGCAAGGTTAACCCCTTACCGTTTTAAATTTTGGATAAAAATGTGTTTTTGCCTCTATTTGGTAAAAATGCAAGGCTAACCCCTTACTGTTGTAAATTATGGATAAAAATGTGTTTTTGCCTCTTTCTGATAAAAATACAAGGCTTACCCTTACCGTTTTAAATTTTTGGATAAAAATGTGTTTTTGCCTCTTTTTGATAAAAATACAAGGCTAACTAACCCCTTACCGTTTAAAATTTTGGATACAAATGTGTGTTTGCCCCTTTGGATAAAAATGCAAGGCTAACCCCTTACCGTTTTAAATTTTGGATAATAACGTGTTTTTGCCCCTTTTAGATAAAAATGCAAGGCTAACCCCTTACTGTTTTAAAATTTGGATAAAAATGTGTGTTTGCCCCTTTTTGATAAAAATGCAAGGCTAACCCCTTACTGTTGTAAATTTTGGATAAAAAGTGTTTTTGCCTCTTGTTGATTAAAATGCAAGGTTAACCCCTTACCGTTTTAAATTTTGGATAAAAATGTGTTTCCCTTTGGATAAAAATGCAAGGCTAACCCCTTACCGTTGTAAATTTTGGATAAAAATGTGTTTTTGCTCCTTTTTGATAAAAATGCAAGGCTAACCCCTTACCGTTTAAAATTTTGGATAATAACGTGTTTTTGCCCCTTTTTAATAAAAATGCAAGGTTAACCCCTTATCGTTTTAAATTTTGGATAAAAACGTGTTAGTTTGCCTCTTTTGGATAAAAATGCAAGGCTAACCCCTTACTGTTGTAAATTATGGATAAAATTGTGTTTTTGCCCCTTTTTGATAAAAATTCAAGGCTAACCCCTTACTGTTGTAAATTTTGGATAAAAAGTGTTTTTGCCTCTTGTTGATTAAAATGCAAGGTTAACCCCTTACCGTTTTAAATTTTGGATAAAAAAGTGTTTCCCTTTGGATAAAAATGCAAGGCTAACCCCTTACCGTTGTAAATTTTGGATAAAAATGTGTTTTTGCTCCTTTTTGATAAAAATGCAAGGCTAACCCCTTACCGTTTAAAATTTTGGATAATAACGTGTTTTTGCCCCTTTTTAATAAAAATGCAAGGTTAACCCCTTATCGTTTTAAATTTTGGATAAAAACGTGTTAGTTTGCCTCTTTTGGATAAAAATGCAAGGCTAACCCCTTACCGTTGTAAATTTTGGATAAAAATGTGTTTTTACCTTGTGCTTTGGTGCTTAAAATTCAAGAACTTGTCAGAGTAATGATGTGATTATTGAAGAAATAAAGAGAAACAAAATGGAAATAAAAGCTTTTATACCTTGTGTGTTCACTTTATTTAGCATTTGTCCAATAGCAATTGTTTAATAGCTTAAAATAAGGAAAAAGAATGATTTAATGAATATTCATCAGGAAATCAATGAATATTCATAAGGCGAAATATATAATGAGTATGAACAAATGATGGTATAGCTGAAAAGTGGTTTCACCACTGAATATTCATCATGAAATCAATGAATATTTATAAGGCGAAATACATAATGAGTGAACAAATGATGGTATAGCTGAAAAGTGGTTTCACCACTGAATATTCATAAGGCGAAATATATAATGAGTATGAACAAATGATGGTATAGCTGAAAAGTGGTTTCACCACTGAATATTCATAAGGCGAAATATCTAATGAGTATGAACAAATGATGGTATAGCTGAATATTCATAAGGCGAAATATATAATGAGTATGAACAAATGATGGTATAGCTGAAAAGTGGTTTCACCACTGAATATTCATAAGGCGAAATATATAATGAGTATGAACAAATGATGGTATAGCTGAATATTCATAAGGCGAAATATATAATGAGTATGAACAAATGATGGTATAGCTGAAAAGTGGTTTCACCACTGAATATTCATAAGGCGAAATATATAATGAGTATGAACAAATGATGGTATAGCTGAATATTCATAAGGCGAAATATATAATGAGTATGAACAAATGATGGTATAGCTGAAAAGTGGTTTCACCACTGAATATTCATAAGGCGAAATATATAATGAGTATGAACAAATGATGGTATAGCTGAAAAGTGGTTTCACCACTGAATATTCATAAGGCGAAATATATAATGAGTATGAACAAATGATGGTATAGCTGAAAAGTGGTTTCACCACTGAATATTCATCAGGAAATCAATGAATATTCATAAGGCGAAATATATAATGAGTATGAAAAAAATGATGATATAGTTGAAAAGTGGTTTCGGACCCAAAATTCGGACCCAAAATTCGGACCCAAAATTCGGACCCAAAATTCGGACCCAAAATTCGGACCCAAAATTCGGACCCAAAATTCGGACCCAAAATTCGGACCCAAAATTCGGACCCAAAATTCGGACCCAAAATTCGGACCCAAAATTCGGACCCAAAATTCGGACCCAAAATTTGATGCATGCAGGACCTGAACCCACAACGCCTGGGTTTCCAGTCACAACTACTAACCAGGGCACTACTTGGGTCCCCCCAGTACATTTCCCTATTTTATAAACTTAGCTCTTAGGTTCCCTAAATAAATTTCAATAACAGTGCTTCCACACTTAGCCACACACAACTCTGAAACTCTCTTACAAATTCTAATATTTCAACTTCCTGTCTATTTATTTTTTTGAAAAAAAAAAAATCTACCATCCAGATTGCTCTTTCTTTTTTTTTGACAAACAAAAAAAGGCAAACAATTGTGTTTTTTTGGAGCTACAAATCAAATTGTTTGATCCAATCATAATTATTCTAATAGTGCATTGGAACTTAACAGATCATGTTTTTCAGCTGGCTACAGTTCAATTCCACACATCTCGAGAGAAGACGCATTAACAAAAACATTGTAATTACTGATGACTGATTTGATTTATTGAAATAATTATGACCGACAGAACAATTCATACACAAGAGAAAAGTAAATAATAACAGGAATAATTTGTACAGAAAACCACTGCCTTGCAATGCCATGGATAGTTAGAAAGGCAGTTTCAATAATGTTACATAGTACAGACTTCATACATTGTTAATATGTACTCTGAAATTATTCTACAGTACTATTTACAGCTTTTATACAAATGTGCATAAACACAGCATTGGTAGTTAATTTTAACGGATAATTTCAATAAAATCATTTGAAATACTTCCATGTGTAGCTATGGTTGGTCATTTTTTGGTCCATAAAATATTAATCCTTCAAAAAAGTGTAAGATTTAAACTGAAAACTGTCCCATTCATTATTGCTAATTTCCTGTTAACGTTTAAAGGCACATTTTGCTTGTTTCGCTGAACAAAAACAATATAATGTACATTATTGTTGATTCCTCTGACAAATGCACTTAGTTTCTAACATTAGGCATGTTAGGTGTTTTTCAACTAACCTCAAAACTTAAACGTCATTTTTTCATAAAAAAAATCAAACATAATTTCAGTGTTATCCCAATTATAGTTTTCTTCTCTACACATTTCCCTTCGCATCTGGGAAATAAATTTACCTCTTTTTTTCCGTTCAAACCATGAAACCACAGATACTTTATAGTTACTTATAAAACTAGAGACTTATGAAATAAATAATTTTGGAATCTGTTGAAGTCTGGAGTGTTACATAACCATCAGAATGCACATCTATCAGCCTCATTTCAACAATATGGATGACTGTATGTTACACACTGAGTGCGTTTGATTATTTTCCCCAGCTTACTCGCACTTGGCTCGCGTGATGACAGACATGCGCAGTGGAGCTAAATAAACGAACGGTTCCGGGTTAAGTTTTGTGCAAGGAGCTGGAAAGTTGAACTTTGACATGACACTGAGGCTGCATCCGAATCAAGTGTCTAGCTCTGCGCCCACTGAAAATAGCGGCGGGTACGCACTGACAATAGACGTAGCCGTGGCTCTGGAAGCCTGTTTCGGACACGGCCTGAGGCGCCCGCCGAACGTCACGTTGGCAGCCGTGTTCATTGTATGGCCTTATGGGATACTTACCCAAGTGACTGGCTCGGTGAGTCGGTTACTTGGGCCAAGCTTGAGTAAGCACGAGAAGTCACGTGAGAGGTCAATCGAATGCTGTCGTGCTTGCACGAGTAAGCGTGGGGGAAGTAATCGAACGCACTAAAATTAAGCAAAGCTTACCTGAATAACCCTTAAGCACTGAAGAAAGATCTTTTGCTGTTAATCCCTCAACCGTTTTAAAGTACAGTATGATTTTCTCTTCAAATATGAAAAGTCTTACTTTGCAGTACTTCAAGTCTATTCCATCCCTGTGAAGCACCAGCAAGGTAGTGATGTGTACTTGGTGCAGTCCTTCTCCTGGGCCGCATAGTGCCTCTCAAGGGAGCTCTGTTCTGAGTCTCTTCCATCCCTGTGATGAAGCACCAGCAAGGTAGTGATGTATATGTACTTGATGCGGTCCTCCTCCTGAGCCGTACAGTGCTTCTCAAGAGAGCTCTGGTCTGAGTCTGTTCTAGCCGTGAGAAGCAGTCCTTCTCCTGGGCCGTATAGTGCTTCTCAAGGGAGCTCTGGTCTGAGTCTGTACCATCCCTGTGAAGCATCAGCAAGGTAGTGATGTACTTGGTGCGGTCCTTCTCCTGGGCCGTATAGTGCTTCTCAAGGGAGCTCTGGTCTGAGTCTGTTCCATCCCTTTGAAGCACCAGCAAGGTAGTGATGTACTTGGTGCGGTCCTTCTCCTGGGCCGTATAGTGCTTCTCAAGGGAGCTCTGGTCTGAGTCTGTTCCATCCCTGTGAAGCATCAGCAAGGTAGTGATGTACTTGGTGCGGTCCTTCTCCTGGGCCGTACAGTGCTTCTCAAGAGAGCTCTGGTCTGAGTCTGTTCCATCCCTGTGAAGCATCAGCAAGGTAGTGATGTACTTGGTGCGGTCCTTCTCCTGGGCCGTACAGTGCTTCTCAAGAGAGCTCTGGTCTGAGTCTGTTCCATCCCTGTGAAGCATCAGCAAGGTAGTGATGTACTTGGTGCAGTCCTTCTCCTGGGCCGTACAGTGCTTCTCAAGAGAGCTCTGGTCTGAGTCTGTTCTAGCCGTGAGAAGCAGTCCTTCTCCTGGGCCTTATAGTGCTTCTATAGTGCTTCTCAAGAGAGCTCTCTGATGTGAAGTGAGCTGGTAGATCTGCCATCACCTGGTCAAGAAATTTGAATATTGTCAATTTGGGAAAAAATGTTTGATACTGATTGAGACATTTACTTGTATTCATTATTAGCTATCCTGCAAATTCGAGTGGAACAAGGTTAAAAAAAAATAGGTTAACCAGTTTGCATCGGATAACGTGTATACAAACAAAGATTTTGCGGTATTCGTAGCGGATGCCAGATGAACAAGAATGATAGCTGAGTCCTATAAATACAGATGTCAAATTGGTTCAGAGAACTCTTAGAGTTTTTAAGAATAAATTATTGTTTCACTGAAGAAGAAGTGTCTTTGCTCCCTTATTAGTCCCATCCTTGTACATAGGATAGGATGCCTGGTTATATATCTTTGATACAAACGAATCCGGGAAATATAAATTTATAGTGACTTGGCATCATTACATCTTGCAAGGTGACAAAAGAAAGTCCTGAATAGCGCCCTCTACGCCACCTCACCCGGCCGCAGCATTACATGACAAAAACAATGAAAAAAGCCCATTGGTTTTACTTTAAACATGCCTTAGACCTTACTCCATATTTTTTATACAATTTCCTTAAAAAAAGTTAAAACATAAGTAGTAACTATCAAAGGTTATTAATATCACTCAATCTGAAAATAAAAAGAAAACAAAAATCCCCCACTTACATTATTGTCCATTCAGCCATAAAAAATTGTTGCGCGTCAATTTTGATCTGTTAAGTCAATTTCTTTTTTTCTTTAAAATTTTCTGTAGCTACAACAGTGCCCTTTAGTGCTGCACTGCCTCAAATATTTAGCACTAAGGAGCACAAGGGCAACAAGGCAAATGATAGGGCACCAAGTCAAATGATGTAAGCCCATATGAGAACTCAAACAAACAAAGCAGTACCACTTTGCTATTTTTTCCCAAGCTTGGATGGTACAGACAAAGAATATTTTTTTAAACGCATCACTAGTTTGAATACAATTTAATACCAAATTAGTGACTCTCAACAGTATAGTTAAATGTTTGTTTGATGACGGAATTTTTGTTACAAATTCCACATGGTAGTAGATTAAAAGGCGACTACAAAATACTTCAGTCTGTGTAAAAAAAAAAATAGGCGACTTGATCAAAGTTACTTATTGTACAAGTGCGATTAGGCCTAAACCTTTTTTTTCCTGAATCTTTTTCTTAAAGTTGCTAAATGAAAGCTGTAATCGCGAACAACAAATCTGTTGGTAAACACACAATTGGGTGTTAATTTGAATTTGTTGTTAGGTTTTTCAAATAGACAAACAAACGCTGTGATATAATAGCTGATTATGCTTTTTACCTCTTTACAAAAAATTGCTGATCCAAATGCGTTGCAGATAATGTTGGGATAATATTCTGGTTGTTTACAAGTTTTGTTTGGGTGGCTTGATTCGGTCGATCTTGTAGCTTGGATCATGTCCCTCGAGCCAGTACGTCAGGCTTTCACCTTTGCCCTGAAATAAAAGAAAGGAAAAAGATAAGAGATTGATTGAAACAGTTATCTCATGTTTCCTTTGAAATATGATGGACTTGAGAATTTGCAGCAGTGAAAATTGAAGGAAGGGTAGATCATTTGTCATTTGTGATTTTTTTCCCATTTGAAGCAACAAACGTGCTCAAAATCTAAAGATAAGTGCTTAACAACTACCCCAAATGATAAAAGATATTTGAATGCTGTGTTTTCAGAGGAAACAATATTCTAGGATCTCAATTTCTATTCAAAAGTTGCTGAGACACGTTTGTTCTCATTCAGCTGATTGAAGCTTTGCAATGTTGCACACTAAACCGCTGAATGAGTCATGTCAACGCGTGTGCACACCCATTCACAGATTAGTCCGATCACAAACCAACTAAACAAAAACTTCAAAAAAATGTGTCGTTTGACACACTATTTAGAAATGGCCTTCTTTTATTGTGTTCTTCACAATGACAACATGTAATGCCAGAGAGAATAATTTCACAGGCAGTCCGACTAGCTGTACTAAGGGTTGTTTTTCTATTTTTATAGTAATTTTCCTACTTGGGTCTCGATCCTTTGTGGCTGGACTCTGATGTTCTCATAGAGCTATATTAAAGTACAATACTTGTGATGTACTTGTGACTAGACTTGTGATATATGCTTGTGACTGGACCTGTGATGTACCTGTGACTAGACTTGTGATGTACTTGTGACTGGACTTGTGATTTACTTATGACTGGACTTGTGATGTACTTGTGACTGGACTTGTGATGTACTTGCCACCAGACTTGAGATGAACTTGTGACTGGACTTGTGATATACTTGTGACTGGACTTGTGATTTACTTGTGACTAAACTTGTGATATACTTGGACTCGACTTGTGATGTACTTGCCACCAGACTTGTGATGTACTTGTGAACAGACTAGTGATGTACTTGTGACTGGGCTTATGATGCACTTGTGACTAGACTTGTGATGTCCTTGTGACTAAACTTGTGATGTTCTTGTGACTAGACTTGTGATGTACTTGTGACTGGACTTGTGATGTTCCTGTGACTGGACTTGTGATGTACTTGTGACTATAGACTTGTAATGTACTTGTGGCTGGACTTGTGATGTACTTGTGGCTGGACTTGTAATGTACTTGTGGCTGGACTTGTGATGTACTTGTGACTAGACTTGTGATGTACTTGTGATTGGACTTGTGATGTACTTGTGACTAGACTTGTAATGTACTTGTGGCTGGACTTGTGATGTACCTGTGACTAAACTTGTAATGTACTTGAGACTGGACTTGTGATGTACTTGTGACTAGACTTGTAATGTACTTGTGACTAGACTTGTAATGTACTTGTGGCTGGACTTGTAATGTACTTGTGGCTGGACTTGTGATGTACTTGTGGCTGGACTTGTGATGTACTTGTGACTAGACTTGTGATGTACTTGTGGCTGGACTTGTGATGTACTTGTCACTAGACTTGTAATGTACTTGTGGCTGGACTTGTGATGTCCTTGTGACTAGACTTGTGATGTACTTGTGACTAGACTTGTGATGTACTTGTGACTGGACTTGTGATGTACTTGTGACTGGACTTGTAATGTACTTGTGACTAGACTTGTAATGTACTTGTGACTAGACTTGTGATGTACTTGTGACTAAACTTGTGATGTACTTGTGGCTGGACTTGTGATGTACTTGTGACTAGACTTGTGATGTACTTGTGACTGGACTTGTGATGTTCCTGTGACTGGACTTGTGATGTACTTGTGACTTAACTTGTAATGTACTTGTGGCTGGACTTGTGATGTACTTGTGACTAGACTTGTAATGTACTTGTGACTGGACTTGTAATGTACTTGTGACTGGACTTGTAATGTACTTGTGACTAGACTTGTAATGTACTTGTGACTGGACTTGTAATGTACTTGTGACTAGACTTGTAATGTACTTGTGACTAGACTTGTAATGTACTTGTGACTGGACTTGTGATGTACTTGTGGCTGGACTTGTAATGTACTTGTGACTAGACTTGTAATGTACTTGTGACTGGACTTGTGATGTCCTTGTGACTAGACTTGTGATGTACTTGTGGCTGGACTTGTGATGTACTTGTGACTAGACTTGTAATGTACTTGTGACTGGACTTGTGATGTACTTGTGACTAGACTTGTAATGTACTTGTGACTGGACTTGTAATGTACTTGTGACTAGACTTGTAATGTACTTGTGACTAGACTTGTGATGTCCTTGTGACTAGACTTGTGATGTACTTGTGGCTGGACTTGTAATGTACTTGTGACTGGACTTGTGATGTACTTGTGGCTGGACTTGTAATGTACTTGTGACTAGACTTGTGATGTCCTTGTGACTAGACTTGTGATGTACTTGTGACTTAACTTGTAATGTACTTGTGACTGGACTTGTGATGTACTTGTGGCTGGACTTGTAATGTACTTGTGACTGGACTTGTGATGTACTTGTGACTAGACTTGTAATGTACTTGTGACTAGACTTGTGATGTCCTTGTGACTGGACTTGTGATATACTTGTGACTGGACTTGTAATGTACTTGTGGCTGGACTTGTAATGTACTTGTGACTAGACTTGTAATGTACTTGTGGCTGGACTTGTGATGTACTTGTGACTAGACTTGTAATGTACTTGTGACTAGACTTGTGATGTACTTGTGACTAGACTTGTGATGTACTTGTGACTGGACTTGTAATGTACTTGTGGCTGGACTTGTAATGTACTTGTGGCTGGACTTGTGATGTACTTGTGACTAGACTTGTGATGTACTTGTGACTGGACTTGTGATGTACTTGTGACTAGACTTGTAATGTACTTGTGGCTGGACTTGTGATGTACCTGTGACTAAACTTGTAATGTACTTGAGACTGGACTTGTGATGTACTTGTGACTAGACTTGTAATGTACTTGTGGCTGGACTTGTGAAGTACTTGTGACTAGACTTGTAATGTACTTGTGACTGGACTTGTGATGTACTTGTGGCTGGACTTGTGATGTACTTGTGGCTGGACTTGTAATGTACTTATGACTAGACTTGTGATGTACTTGTGACTAGACTTGTAATGTACTTGTGGCTGGACTTGTGAAGTACTTGTGACTAGACTTGTAATGTACTTGTGGCTGGACTTGTGATGTACCTGTGACTAAACTTGTAATGTACTTGAGACTGGACTTGTAATGTACTTGTGGCTGGACTTGTGAAGTACTTGTGACTAGACTTGTGATGTACTTGTGGCTGGACTTGTAATGTACTTATGACTAGACTTGTGATGTACTTATGACTAGACTTGTGATGTACTTGTGACTAGACTTGTAATGTACTTGTGACTGGACTTGTAATGTACTTGTGACTGGACTTGTAATGTACTTGTGACTAGACTTGTAATGTACTTGTGACTGGACTTGTAATGTACTTGTGACTAGACTTGTAATGTACTTGTGACTAGACTTGTAATGTACTTGTGACTGGACTTGTGATGTACTTGTGGCTGGACTTGTAATGTACTTGTGACTAGACTTGTAATGTACTTGTGACTGGACTTGTGATGTACTTGTGACTAGACTTGTGATGTACTTGTGGCTGGACTTGTGATGTACTTGTCACTAGACTTGTAATGTACTTGTGGCTGGACTTGTGATGTCCTTGTGACTAGACTTGTGATGTACTTGTGACTAGACTTGTGATGTACTTGTGACTGGACTTGTGATGTACTTGTGACTGGACTTGTAATGTACTTGTGACTAGACTTGTAATGTACTTGTGACTAGACTTGTGATGTACTTGTGACTAGACTTGTGATGTACTTGTGGCTGGACTTGTGATGTACTTGTGACTAGACTTGTGATGTACTTGTGACTGGACTTGTGATGTTCCTGTGACTGGACTTGTGATGTACTTGTGACTTAACTTGTAATGTACTTGTGGCTGGACTTGTGATGTACTTGTGACTAGACTTGTAATGTACTTGTGACTGGACTTGTAATGTACTTGTGACTGGACTTGTAATGTACTTGTGACTAGACTTGTAATGTACTTGTGACTGGACTTGTAATGTACTTGTGACTAGACTTGTAATGTACTTGTGACTAGACTTGTAATGTACTTGTGACTGGACTTGTGATGTACTTGTGGCTGGACTTGTAATGTACTTGTGACTAGACTTGTAATGTACTTGTGACTGGACTTGTGATGTCCTTGTGACTAGACTTGTGATGTACTTGTGGCTGGACTTGTGATGTACTTGTGACTAGACTTGTAATGTACTTGTGACTGGACTTGTGATGTACTTGTGACTAGACTTGTAATGTACTTGTGACTGGACTTGTAATGTACTTGTGACTAGACTTGTAATGTACTTGTGACTAGACTTGTGATGTCCTTGTGACTAGACTTGTGATGTACTTGTGGCTGGACTTGTAATGTACTTGTGACTGGACTTGTGATGTACTTGTGGCTGGACTTGTAATGTACTTGTGACTAGACTTGTGATGTCCTTGTGACTAGACTTGTGATGTACTTGTGACTTAACTTGTAATGTACTTGTGACTGGACTTGTGATGTACTTGTGGCTGGACTTGTAATGTACTTGTGACTGGACTTGTGATGTACTTGTGACTAGACTTGTAATGTACTTGTGACTAGACTTGTGATGTCCTTGTGACTGGACTTGTGATATACTTGTGACTGGACTTGTAATGTACTTGTGGCTGGACTTGTAATGTACTTGTGACTAGACTTGTAATGTACTTGTGGCTGGACTTGTGATGTACTTGTGACTAGACTTGTAATGTACTTGTGACTAGACTTGTGATGTACTTGTGACTAGACTTGTGATGTACTTGTGACTGGACTTGTAATGTACTTGTGGCTGGACTTGTAATGTACTTGTGGCTGGACTTGTGATGTACTTGTGACTAGACTTGTGATGTACTTGTGACTGGACTTGTGATGTACTTGTGACTAGACTTGTAATGTACTTGTGGCTGGACTTGTGATGTACCTGTGACTAAACTTGTAATGTACTTGAGACTGGACTTGTGATGTACTTGTGACTAGACTTGTAATGTACTTGTGGCTGGACTTGTGAAGTACTTGTGACTAGACTTGTAATGTACTTGTGACTGGACTTGTGATGTACTTGTGGCTGGACTTGTGATGTACTTGTGGCTGGACTTGTAATGTACTTATGACTAGACTTGTGATGTACTTGTGACTAGACTTGTAATGTACTTGTGGCTGGACTTGTGAAGTACTTGTGACTAGACTTGTAATGTACTTGTGGCTGGACTTGTGATGTACCTGTGACTAAACTTGTAATGTACTTGAGACTGGACTTGTAATGTACTTGTGGCTGGACTTGTGAAGTACTTGTGACTAGACTTGTGATGTACTTGTGGCTGGACTTGTAATGTACTTATGACTAGACTTGTGATGTACTTATGACTAGACTTGTGATGTACTTGTGACTAGACTTGTAATGTACTTGTGGCTGGACTTGTGATATCCTTGCGACTAGACTTGTAATGTACTTGTGACTGGACTTGTGAAGTACTTGTGACTAGACTTGTAATGTACTTGTGGCTGGACTTGTGATGTACTTGTGACTAAACTTGTGACTAGACTTGTGATGTACTTGTGACTGGGCTTATGATGCATGTGTGACTAGACTTGTGATGTACTTGTAACTGGACTTATGATGTACTTGTTACTGGACTTATGATGTACTTGTGACTGGACTTGTGATGTACTTTTGCCTGGACTTGTTATGTACTTGTGATGTACTTGTGAATGAACTTGTGACTGGACTTGTGATGTACGTGTGACTAGACTTATAATGTACTTGTGACTGAAATTGTAATGTGCTTGTGACTAGACTAATGATGTACTTGTGACTAGACTTGTAATGCACTTGTGACTAGACTTATGATGCACTTGTGACTGGACTTGTGATGTACTTGTGACTGGACTTGTGATTTACTTGTGACTGGACTTGTGATGTACTTGTGACTAGATTTGTGATGTTCTTGTGACTGGACTTGTGATGTACTTGTGACTGGACTTGTGATGTACTTGTGATTTATCAATCTTAAGTATCTCGACCACAAGCAAAGACAATGATCTTACCTGAGTGAATACCGATGAGGAGTTTGAGTTTCTCATCTTGTCAGTTTGTGTGGCATGATCAACTATCAACGCCCTGCAGGAGATGCCATGCAGCGGAGACAATCATACCAGCATGACGGCTGCCATTACGGATCAGTAGGCAAGAGACCAACATGTAGGCATCGTCGATGCTTTCAACCTTGGCAAGATGTTATTATTTAACACTGGTTAATTTTGCTTTCAGACATTATAATAGAACATACATATTTGCGTGGTTTTTGCCTGAACTAGTAACCATGGTAGCATCAACTTAACCTCTGAGTGATTGTCATGACTACGCCTGCGAACAGCCGAGTAATGTTGACAATGATAATGCAAGTGACTTTTTGTAATGATATCACCGCACCCACAGATTCTGTGTTTTTCAGTGGCCGAGAGTGTGCATCACATAGTATTTGCTATTTTCCGTCTACATGTTCATGGCTAAAAGGACTATGGCACCTTCCATTTTAATACTGACTACTTTGAGTGGCATAATCAAACTACCGGTAGCCTCCTAGACCTGTTTTATAATGCCACTTGAAGCAGTCAATATGCAAGACTACAAATTATAAGCATAGCTTGTAAAGTACTCTGAAAGTAAAACAGATCTAAGATGGTAGAATCAAGCCAAGCAGTAACGGGTAAGGTGCTTTCTGTCAATGTATTGTTGATCATTTCATGTTTGCATATTAACCATAATAAATGAACCTGGATAAGTGTACTAAGTATAATCTATTGCAAGTACCCTTTAAAATAACTTCCTGTGATATGGCACGTTTGGCTTAACCAGTTCACATCAGACAATGTGAATACACGCAAGGTTTTGCAGTAATCGGAATGGATGATGGATAAACACGCAACAAGCGAGGCCTAAAATGTCTGTCAGTGGCCGGCTTGCAGCGAGCTACCCGTAGATGACAGCCTGAAGCCGTCTGGCATCCAGATTCATGAAAACAATCCCAAGTCTTGGTCTGGTCAATGTCAAAATAGTCCAGCGCGAACTGGTTAAAACAATCTGCTGGGTCATATGGAATATTTACCTTGTAGACGTCATAGTTGGAAATGATGGCGTCGAACAGCGTGTTCAAGGCATTCAACAAGTTAACAACCTGGAAAGTTAAGAGCAAGATGTAAAGGGTAATCCTGGTGACACTATTGGTTTGCAATAATCTGAGTAGACAATTTGATCAAATTTGAGTGCATTTTTGATAATAGTATACGTTTTTAACTTAAACCGCCTTTGAGAATATAATTGAAAAGTATTAAGCCCTAGGTGCATGTTTATCTAGGCTGATTATAAAGATTACGTGCACGAACAGTAGATTGTCCCTTTTTGACAACTTTTGAGAGCCCTAGTTGGAGAGACACATTGCGTGTACCGTACTAGTGCCCGCGCATATGGCGTGAAATACACAAGATTAATTTTATTCTGGATTTGCACAAATCCAGAGCTTCTTCGCGTGAGCATCAGGTACAATGCATTCAAATGTAAAAATAACTAGAGATTTGCGTTTGTTGAGTTACAAACGCAGGGTGATCGGGTGACATTTTCATAGAAACGTGCCCAGTGTACTTGTGAATATCGTAACAGAAAGAGGATCACAAAATTTCACCCTCTGAGAAGTATGATTTGTTTTATTTTTGGAGAAAAAAATCGTTTGGAGTCTGATAAATTTGAGTTTAGAAAATGTAATATGTAGAAATACATGGAATTTCCGGTTTCATAAATTATAAATTAAAATACGCAAACTGAATACTGATTTAGTTAAGAGAAAATACATGTTCATCTATAAGTAAAAAGAATTTGTGAAAATAAAGGAATTGTAATGAATGTTGAAGTGTTTGTATTATTAAATATTTTTGTGACGTCACATTATTGTTAAAGTGTAATCTACACTTTACTCGGTACATTTTTTACAAATCGACATCAACAATTAATCCCATGAACCGTTTGGAAGAAATTTGGTTCGTTTTGATTTTGATCAGGGTCGATATAATTATGTGCAAAGTTAAAAGTTCATGAAGTACATAAAGTACAAACATAGTGGACACGGATTAAATGACGAATTTAAATTTAAAGAAAAGAAAACTGATCGTTTTTTCACTTCTCTGTAGTACAATAACTTCCAGTCGAATGTTGTCACGATTCTGAAACCTTCCAAATTTCTCCAAAGGTTGTAAACAGAATTAATATCTAGAGGCAATTTTGTAAAATTGTAACGAATGGTTTTTAAATTCAAACATTCCATCTATAGATCTTTTGACGTACCGCTAGAGGTCGCCCTTTCATGTAATTACGTCATCACGCCAATGTTTGTGTTGGACATTCCTCACTAAATATTTGCGTAATTTATATAACTGTAGCAAAATGATTCCATCTTCAAGTTATATTTAATTATCATTGCACTTCCAGTTACACCGGAAGTAAAGGTCAAATGGTTTGCGCCTGGGAATAAAATTGCCAGTGGCAATGTCTGAAACAACAAAAAATGAGAACGCTACTCTGTTCCAATATAAAGTTATAAATCATTAAAAGTAAGCTCTCAAGTAACCCGCTTGTAATTTGATACCAGGTGATGTCATGATGATGCCACAATTCCTTTCACATCTTCGGACCAGGGTTCAAGTTCCATCTAGGTTTTATCAGCATCACGTGAACAGTTTGGAAAAGATGTGGTTCGTTTTGATTTTGAGGCTTCTGTCTGTAATTTAAATTCACCCAACTTTGACCTTCCAGTAGCCCGGAAGTAAAGGCCAAGCGAGTTTACGTACATTTAGGAGAAAACCCACTGAGAATTATTGTCCAGAAAAAAAACCCAAAGAATCATTCTTACCATTTAAAAAAGGTGATCGGGTCGTACCCAATCAAAAAGTCCCCAAAAAATTTCGTGTGATGAACTCCTGCTTTTGACAGATTTTCCACTTTTTTTCTGTTTTAGTTTTATTGAGCTCAGCATAAAAATCGGGCAAGAAAGATCTTTTGCTGTTAATCCCTCGACCGTTTTAAAGTACAGTTTGAGCATTTTCTCTTCAAATATGAAAAAGTCTTACTTTGCAGTACTTCGAGTCTGTTCCATCCCTGTGAAGCACCAGCAAGGTCGTGATGTACTTGGAGCGGTCCTTCTCCTGGGCCGCATAGTGCTTCTCAAGGGAGCTCTGTTCTGAGTCTCTTCCATCCCTGCGAGGCACCAGCAAGGTAGTGATGTGTACTTGGAGCGGTCCTTCTCCTGGGCCGTATAGTGCTTCTCAAGGGAGCTCTGTTCTGAGTCTCTTCCATCCCTGCGAAGCACCAGCAAGGTAGTGATGTACTTGGTGCAGTCCTTCTCCTGGGCCGCATAGTGCTTCTCAAGGGAGCTCTGTTCTGAGTCTCTTCCATCCCTGTGATGAAGCACCAGCAAGGTGTAGTGATGTGTACTTGGTGCGGTCCTACTCTTGGGCCATATAGTGCTTCTCAAGGGAGCTCTGGTCTGAGTCTGTTCTCGCTGTGAGGAGCAGTCCTTCTCCTGGGCCTTATAGTGCCTCTATAGTGCTTCTCAAGAGAGCTCTTTGATGTGAAGAGAGCTGGTAGAACTGCCATCACCTGGTCAAGAAATTTCAATATTGTCAATTTGGGAAAAATGTTTGATACTGCTGTCTGGTGCCAGACGACGGCTGAGTTACATTAGTAATTCTGCATTGTCATTGGTCAATTCACAACGGGTAATGCATAATGCATGTCTACCAAATCGGTAGACAAAATGTAAGGAAAAACATAAGCATTCTCCACGAGATGGTAAAGGCCCTCGCGGCTTTGCCACTCGTGCTAGTCTTTTTACGTGTCAGCATCTGGGGTGCCTCACGTGTCCGGGTAGGTGCGTGGGACTTGACTAAAGGCTACACACTGCGTGACTGACAGCTAACGAGTCAGCATGCTTGCCTGTTACCATTGCCATGGTATGTTGGAATTTAGTTACACTCAAACGTGTACAAACCAGCCTCCAAACTTTGCTCTGGAAATTGTATGAAAAGTGGACGCCTAAATAAGGGTTATTTTGCTATTTGCTTGTAACAAAGCGAGTGTGCATCCAAAGCATTTAAACTAGCAACAAAGTCTGTATGTGAAAATAGAAAAAAAAATCCAAGAATTGTCTGTATAACTCAGCTCTGTGAATTATAATTGATCCATCAGTCTTTAGTGATCTGTCAATAATAAGTAAAGCCTCTGTGATCCACTCTCATTTTTTAACGATAATTTTAAATAGTTTTACACTCAGTTTTAATCAGCAATGTCTTATCTTAGCAATCTTTAGAAGTCTGTTAATGATAATGAATAATTTCTCCCGTTTTGATTTGTACCTTTTAATTTACAATTTAAAGATGTATTGATTGTATTTTAATTAGTTTTTAACTAAAAAACACATTGTAAATTTGAATGTTTTCAGCCTATGACCTGCTTTTAATTCAAATAAATAAACCATAATAATAATACATGTAATAATAATAATAATAATAAAAACTCAATTAAGTCCAGTTAAGAAATGGGGGAGTTTATGTACAGCCTGGGCTGACAAGTACATTTGTATTTTCCAGTTTTCGAGCTGAATTTGATGATAGCTGAGTCCTATAAATACTGATTGGCAAATTGGCATGGTTCCGAGAACTCTTGGAGTTTTTAAGAATGAATTCTTGTTTCACTGAAGAAAAAGCGTCTAAAAAAATTGCTCCCTTATTAGTCGCATCCTTGTAGATAGGATAGGAGGCCTGGTTGTACATATCTGTGATACAAACGAATCCGAGAAATATAAATTTATTGTGACTTGGCATCATTACATCTTGCAAGGTGACAGAAGAAAGTCATGAATAGCGCCCTCTACCCAACCTCACCCTGCCACAGCATTACATGACAAAAACAATGAAACAAGCCCATTGGTTTTACTTTAAACATGCTTTAGACCTTACTCCATATTTTTTATACTATTTCCTTAAAATATAAGTAGTGACATATCAAAGGTTATTAATATCACTCAAGCTGAAAATAAAAAAGAAAACAAAAATCCCCCACTTGCATTATTCTCAATTAGGCCCTCAAAAAAATAGTCGTGCGTCAATTTTGATCTATTGCATCATTTCTTTAACATTTTCCACAGTAGCTACAACAGCGCCTTTTATTGCTGCACCGCCTCAATTTTTTAGCACCAACACAAGGGCACCAAGGCAAATGATAGGGCACCAAGGCAAAGGATGAAACACCATATGAGAACTCAAACAAGCAAAACAGGACCACTTTGTCTGTACAATCCAAGCTTGGGGAAAAAATTGCAAAGAATATTTTTTGAAACGCATCACTACATCAATTCCAGAACTTTGGTCTGACCAGATAGAGACCCACTATTTTTTTATTTTTTTGGCTGTGCACAATTCTGTCTCATGTTGGATGAATGCCCCATACATGTATATTATATTGAGAGTCCCAAATTTTCGGACTACATGTAGGTATGAACCAAATACTCCTCAATTCCAACTAGGATAACTGAGATTACAACTTGAAATAAAAAGGAATCGAACTTAAAAAGAAACAAGCAGTAGGATCTGAACCAAAGACTTTTCAATTCATTCAAGGATAACTAAGGCTACACCTTGAAACAAAAGAGGAATTGAACCAAGGTCAAGCCCATACAGGACTCAAACTCGCTACTTACCTTATCATCAATGGTGTCAATCTTAGTCAGCACAACTCCGTCAATCAGTGGAGGTTGATCCATGTCTCAATGGTGTGCTCGACTGATTGCCTGGTCCACTGCTTCGTTACCACCCAAATAACTCCCCAACCAAGAGAACTGGTTGGTTGATTTTTATCACCTGTTTGAGCAAAAATAACAGTAATCATAAGAAAATGAGACATTTTCTGTCTTTGTGCAGTTCTCTCTTGAAGGCGTTATGTTAAAAATTACCAAATTCAAAAAGGTGTCATTACATTGAGAGAAGTCTGCTTAAGGTTGACAACATCATTTTTTAGAAATAAAAAAATTCTTGATTCTAATTTTGATCAAAACAAAACAGGGGCCCTACACTATACATGATCGCCAAAATGATGATACTGATAGACAACATAAATCTAGGACTGCATGCACTGAGAAACATTCCCAATTGTGTTAGGAAAAATAACTCAGCAATTTTTCTTGACTCTCATTCATGTCCATAGACTTTATACACACACCCACACACCCCCACACACACACTATCGCAGAAGTGGCATCAGCCATCACTGCATCAGGTTGCAACATTTTTTTCCAGTGAGGCAAAAACTGACAAGTGACATTGTTAAGGGAATTTTTCTACCTTGGAAAGTTGGTTGACTTCCCCCTGCACCACCGTCATGACATTGGCTCAACCAACAACAGAAGATAATCAAGCCCACGTGAAGGTTTGCTGGCGATCGTGAATTGTAGGCCCCCTGTTTTGTTTTGATCAAATTAGTCAAAAATGTTTTTTTGCGCAAAAATCACCTTTATAATAAACGCAGTGGCTATTGTTACGGCAGCCGTAACGCATTTCCCATTTACTATCGTTACGGTAGACTGCAACTTTTATAAAAACATGAGAAGAAAATATAAAAATTAGAAGGAAAAAAGTGAATTTGAACGTTATGAAATTCGGACTTTATTTCCCTTTTAAAAAAAATCCTCCAAAGCCTTAAGTTAGAAAATGAAAAATAATTCGAGTGCAAAACTGAGATGCGAACCCGCAACTTCGCGGTGCAAAATCCTACCCTCTATCGACTGAGCTGTCGCACTGCACTGCTCGCTAAAACATCGTAGGGAAACAAATAATTATATACCTGCGTGCGTATCAAAAAAGGATCGTAGAGGGCGCTAAACAACGGCTGACGTAACGATAGCCACTTCGTATAATCAAAAGCAGGCGATCGCCGGTTTGCTAGACATACGTACGCAGGTACTCAGCAAAGTCCACTTGATGTTAACGCTGAATATATTCCAAAGGAACGGAGTGACGGAGGTAACTTGTACACCATGTCTTCAGTCCTATGAATATTAACGAGAATTATGATAATGAAATATGAGAATGAAACTGGAGTGGAAGGGTCTCGACCAAAGTAAGACCCATGATAAACGCAGACAAGTAAACAAACTGCACACCAGCCACCTGCGTGTAACCGCGTTTGATGGCGCCCTCAATATTGAGGGCGCCAAACACGTTTCATTGACTGCGCAAACCACCCACAGACATTATAAACGCACAAACCAAGCTGTGTAGAAAACATCCCATACATGTATCTGTTTCCCCAAGGGCGGATTCAGAACACATTTTTTTTGGGGGGGGGGGGGGGGGGGGGAGGGGGCCAAAAAAATTGGTCCCCCAAAAAGTGGGTCAAAAAATTACGGCTTGGGGCTCGGGGCCCGCTAAGGGCCCCGAAAAACTTTTGGATTCTAGATGTGGTGTGATCTGAGGGAATTCCTGACCACTTTAACCAATGCTTTTTGAGGAAAAGATGGTGGTGTACTCATTGCCTGCCTTTATTGCGACGTCACATCAAAAAAAAAAAAAAAAAATTGGTTTTTTTTTTGGGGGGGGGCATGGTCCCCTTTGCTCCCCCCTCCTGGATCCGCCCATTAAGTTGTAAGTTCAGCGAGTGGTCTGTCTTGATGTCTTACATAAGGAGATTAAATTTCGTGAGAAACCGTCAAACAACTGAAAAATTTCTTTCGAGAAAGGGCGCGCTGCATAATTCTACCTCCATGATAAGGCCCCCCCCAAAAAATATCAATCTCTGGTCAGCGCGCGTCGATTTTAAGCATGCGCGTCAACCTTTTTTTCCCCAAATTAACACGGAAGCTACAACAGCGCCCTCTTTTGCTGCCCCTCCTCAAATTTTGTGTACCAAGGAGCACCAAGCAATGGGGAAATTGCACCAAGGCAAATGATAAAGGGCACCAAGGCAAATTATGGAGAACACCAATGTATAATGAGGACACAAAAAGCAAAATAGTACCCACCTTGTCTGTACCGTAAGCTTTAAAAAAAATAAAAATTAAATTAAAAATAAATAAAACCCGCGTCGCCGCGTCAATTCCGGAACTTCGGTCTGAGACGACTAATTTTTTTTTTGGCCTAAAACTAGCCCCATAAATGTGGCCTATTTACTGGACTGCCTCCGTAAACATAGGCCACACATCCACATGTACAAAAATCGTGTCGACGGAGCCAAATTTTGATTTTCACATTTAGGCTTAGTTTGTAGGGTTTTTTTGCTTTAGAAGCATACTCACCCTCTTTACAGGCTAATCAGAAAGTGCTGCCTTTTTCAGATGTCTAATTTTTGTGAAATTTCATGTTGAAATTTTGATACGCAAACGTGTAAAAATGAATCTGGAAATTTCACGAAAAATATACATCTGAAAAAGGCAGCACTTTCTGATTAGCCTATAAAGAGGGTGAGTATGCTTCTAAAGCAAAAAAAACCTACAAACTAAGCCTAAATGTGAAAATCAAAATTTGGCTCCGTCGACACGATTTTTGTACATGTGGATGTGTGGCCTATGTTTACGGAGGCAGTCCAGTAAATAGGCCACATTTATGGGGCTAGCCTAAAACTAGTGGTCTCGAACCGTATATAAGTGAACCGCCAAGAAGTATACATCCGCACGGTGTTGAATATTTTAAGTTTCGTTCAATAGAGGGCGCGCTACATAAATAGTTTTTTCAACAACGCATCAACACGGATGCTGCACAATTGAACAAAAAGAACAAACTCGTTTCCGATGACCTTCTCAAGAAATACAAAATGGATTAAATTGAAATTTCGTGCTATTAGTTTTCACGATGTGTAGCATGAGTAGTTGGAATGGCTTGAGAAACCGTGGAGCTATAAATATTATATGATCGTAACAAGCTAGTGTTTTAAATGTTAAAAATCCATGTTGACTTCCATTTGGATTGTATTGTCGCAATTAAAACCCTGTATTGTTACGGTTATAACTTATAATAGCTTGATTATTTGACTTTTTTATGAAAATAAATCTTTTGATGTCAAACATCATGACAAATGAGTGTACGAAAATTCATTTTAATGTAACGTGTATTTCTTGAGTTGTTGGCCCCAAATCGAGTTTGGTGGTGGAGATCGAGCACTCTATAGAGGGCGCGCTACATAAATAGTGGTCTCTACAATGCATCAACACGGATGCTGCATAATTGAACAAAAAGAACAACCTCGTTTCCGATGAACTACTCAAGAAATGCAAAATGAATTAAATTGAAATTTCGTGCAATTAGTTTTCACGATGTGTAGCATAAGTAGTTTGAATGGCGTGAGAAACCGTGGAGCTATACATATAATATGATCGTAACAATCTAACGTGTATTTATGAGTTGTTGGCCCCAAATCGAGTTTGTTGGTGGAGATCGAGACCACTGTAATGATTATAGCGGCTTTATATTTGCAAAGGAGTGTAGGGATCATTTTTATCAAGATGACAATTGGCTTCGCCACCACTTTTAGACTGGGGTGGTCATCTTCGGCAGGCAACGTGTCCCAAAAGTTATCAGATTACCCCCCCCCCCCCTAAGGGCGGATCCAGGGGGGGGGGGCCAAAGGGGGCCATGCCCCCCCCCCCCCCAAAAAAAAGAAACCATTTTTTTTATTTTTTATGTGATATCGCAATAAAGGCAGGCAATGAGTACACCACCATCTTTTCCTCAAAAAAAAATGGTTAAAGTGGTCAGAAATTGCCTCAGATCGCACCACAGAGCATCTAGAATCAAATTTCGGGGCCCTTAAACGGGCCCGAACCCCACGCTGTAATTTTTTTGACCCACTTTTTGGGGGGACCAAAATTTTTTTGGGCCCCCCCCCAAAAAAAGTGGTGATTTGGATCCGCCCTTGCCCCCCCCCCCCCCCCCCCCCCAACATAAAAACGTGAACTACGCATTTCAACTTCGCCATCGCGGAGTTGCTAAACCAAACCTGTGAATTTGTGTATTATTATGCAGCATATAATTATAGACCATGCCCCCCAAAAAAACCACAAAAAAAAACAATATTTTGGTTGCAGGTTGCCTTGCCGAAGTCAATAATCTGTTGATCACATTGAAATTACTTCTGTTAATTGCCTGTAATCAAAGACGTCTTATAAATATTTAAAAAAACAGTGTACCAAGAAACTTTAAAAATATATATATATATTTCAAAGAATAGTGTCTTCAGCGCGAAATCACTTTTTATTGTTTGGTGATTCCCTTCATATTCAAGAAAAAGTTTTAATATAATTAACACCAATAATTGGATAAAATTCAATAGAACGGGTGTTCCTTGAGTTGTCGTCTGGAAACGAGTGTATTGTGTTTGTAGTACTAGGCAGGTTTTTACCAGTGACTTTTTTTTTTACAGTGGTGACCGCTATTTTAGCGTGCCCTCTTCTGATTTTTCACGTACAAGATACTGATTGTTTTGGTTTTATTGTTTTGACGAATTCTCTCGACATTCAAGAGAAATGTGTAATAATGTAACGAACATTCACAAGACATTTCAATTCGACAAAATGGATATTGAGTTATCGAGTATACGGTAAGCAGGTCTTACGCGCAACCTTGGTGTGGTGGGACTTTGCCAAGTATCAACGTAGAAGTAGAAGTAGAAGAGTTTTCTCCGTGTAGACAAAAGTTCCAAATCTTTGGTATTTGAGCATGTTGTGAGCCATGAACCTGAGGGCTTGTAAAAAAGATAAGGATGGAAGCCGTGCACAGGACTGTGAGCTTGTAGATCTGTGCAATTTGGATGAAATTTGGGCCCTAAAAGCGCTCTATTTTGCAATGGAGTGCAGGCATCGTTTTTCAATATGGCGATTGGCTTCAGGACTATTTTAATGGGGTGATCATCTTCAGCTGGAAATTTATCCTAAAAGTCATCAGTTGAACCCCCAAAAATTGAAAAGAAAATGAAAGATGATGAAGTAAGCTTTAATTTGATGTGTGTTTCGAATGCCTTGGAGAGTTTTGAGTATTTTTCCTGACTTGTTTCTGAAGTGCGGGCATTTATCATTGGGGTCTATGGAAATTTATTTACTGGTCTGTAACCCCGTCAACATGGATCACGATCTGCCCATGGCAAACGAAGTCGGCATTAAGTGAACAAAAACACACTTTTTTGAAACTCGACGAGAACCGTGAAGGAATAAATTTAATATGATTTAATGAAATACGGTGTACTAATCGCGAGAAAAATCAATTCGAGTTCGAGTCACTTTTAATGGAACAAAAAATAAAGTACTCTTTGTGGAGACGATAACTCAAGAAGAACACAGTGCACTGAATTGAAATTTCGTTCAATAATTGTTCGGGATATAGAAAACACACGGTTTGAAAATCGACAGGATTCATTAAAGACTAACTTGAATATGATTTAAATACAGTGTACTAATCGCGAAAAATTCAATTGGAATTCGGGCCACTATTAATGGAACAACAATTAAGCACACTTTGTGGAGACAATAACTCCAGAAAAAACACATTGCACTGATTTGAAATTGCGTCCCATAATTGACTGTGATATACGACACAATACAGTTCAAATTCGACAGAAACCGTTCAAGAAAAAAATAATACAACAAAAACAAAAACGACAGTGTGAGTATGTAAGAGCGCGTACTCCCGTACATTTTACCAACATCAATTTCTTCCAAAAGAGGGCACGCTACAAAATACTGGTGACCACCACCAAAACTTCTGTGAGTGCAGGCCAGTATTTAAAAAAAATCGGTCCAAAATTGCCTACGCCGGCCAAATCACGATTTTGCATGCCCTCAAAATCTTTGATATTTGAGCACAGTGTGGGTCATGAACTTGAGGGCTTGTAAAAAAATAAGGGTAGAAGCCGTGTACAGGACTGTGAGCTTGTAGATCTGTGCATTTGGATGAAATTGGCATGAGCGAATTCTTCAAGAGGGGGCAAAGCAAATTTTTCACCAAAAATATCCCTATACTTTCCAGCATTTTCCGGATTGATCATTTGTTCAAGGTGGGCAGTGACATTCCCCCCCCCCCCCCCCCACCAGTGGCGTAGCCACGGGGGGCGTGGGGGCGACAGCCCCCCATGAAACCTTGTCGCCCCCCCCCCCCCCCAGTCGCCCCCACCGAAATTTTGAGTTTCTAAAAAAATTATCATTGATCTACATGACGCCCCCATAAAATGTTCCAGCCCCCCCCCCCCCCCCGAAAAAATCCTGGCTACGCCACTGCCCCCACACCCCACCCATTAAATTTACAACAATATGATTTTGCGCCTCTTCTTCTTTCTTTCTTTATTCTCTCCATTTTTTTTTTTTTTTTTGCTTGTCCGGGGGGGGGGGCGCAAGCGCCCCCATAGTTCCTCCCCCCCCCCCTCGCGACGCCCATGGAAATTGGGGCCCCTGCTAGTGCTCTATTTTGCAACGGAGTGCAAGTATCGTTTTTCAAAATGGCGATTGGCTTCAGGATTATTTTAAGGGGTGATCATCCTCGGCTGGACATTTCTCCTAAAAGTCATCAGTTTACCCCCGAAAATCGAACGCCTTGGAGAGTTTTGCGCATTATTCCTGAATATCTGGAGTATGGGCATTATTTTATCATTGGAGTTTATGGAAATTTATTTACTGGTCTGCAACCTTCACTATAATTTGTTTAGCGCGCCCTGTTTTGAAAGAAAATTGGCCATGGCATACACAGGCCAGAGTGTATGGCGCCCTCGATAGTGGATTGAGTCAAGCAGTGAAGTGTGTTTGGCGCCCTCAATATTGAGGGCGCCAAACACGTTTCACTGCGACAGGCCAGTCAATTTGTAAACAAACGCGCGAATTATAAATTCGTTGTCAACTAATTTGTGCCATTTTTGGTATTAGTGTTAAAAATAAATTCTGCCAAAAGTACTGATGTTTAGCGATTTCATTTAATGACATGCCATGGAATCTTTCTGCATGTGGGAAGAATTGGTCAGATCAAGTGAGCTGTAACTAGTAGTAAAAGGATTGTCTGAAATCACTGGACGGGTTTGGATCATCATGATCAACTTGATCAGATCATGAATGATGAAGTATGCACCTGTATCTGTTTATATTTTCTGGAGCCTTGCGCATCATAACATGTATCCACCCCCCCCCCCCCCCCCCCCCGACATCCACAATGGTCAAAGTACGGCTGTTCCAAAAAAGTGAAAGTTTTAGTGGCTATCGTTACAGCAACTGTAACCCGATTTTCAACTGTCCTTGTACTTGGTAGAAACTAGAATACACCTCCAAAACATCCTCGTGGGAGTATAACCATGATAACTGGAGGCTTATTGTTACAGTATTGCAAAATCACAATTGTGAATGTATATCAGTCACATTTACAACCTGTCCAAATAGTCTGGATAACTTGGACCCCACAAATCGTAATGACGACCAATAACATGTGGAAATCACCCCAACCCGTAATACCTTCTGATCAGCATAAACCCACAGAGGATTACGTGGCAACTTAGAAACAAATGTTGCTCACTGTTGCATGACAGCTGCAGAGATCGATGTTTGCTGGTAATTCGTGTGCGGTCCCTGTGAAGATTTTGACGTTGAATACTATTAGGTCAGGGAACCAGATAGTAACATAATGAAAGCTGTTGATAATCGGGTTATGACTGCCGTGACAATAGCCACTGCGTTAAATGAGCCCCATCATGCCCATGTGGCTGGGATACTTCAAATGTCTCAAACTCACAGAAATGTCTTTGACTACAGATCTATCCATTCTAACCGGCACATAGGCTTTTACTTTTTAATAATGGATTCTGCAAAAGGTAAATAATAATACAATTTAAATCTATACTTACATTTGCACGGTGTATATATAGCTATATGAGGAAGGAGAAATGTTACATATTATGTTTTATCTCCAAATAGATTTATATTATGACAGTTAAGAGTATAAACTATGTACACAAACAGGCCTTGAAATAGTCAATGTCATACTCATACTAAACCAGCAATGCGCAGTATGTTTAATTCTACTGATGCTTACTTAAAAACCTTATTCAATTTTGCTAAGATTCTATGTCACACCAAAAGGAATCGTACATTTATTTGGAAAATGCAAACTACATGTATTCTGAAATACCATACACCATGTGTCAAAAAAAGATTCCTACTTTTGATTTTAAATATCCCTGTTCAACAATGGTATTAAACCAAATTTCAGATCTTGTAAAAGAAGGCAATACAAATTTTATGGAGCGACTTTCTTCAGCTTTGTGC
Organism: Patiria miniata; assembly: GCF_015706575.1. NCBI lineage: Eukaryota > Metazoa > Echinodermata > Asteroidea > Valvatida > Asterinidae > Patiria > Patiria miniata. The sequence goes on along the minus strand of NW_024037076.1, from coordinate 3,303,826 downwards.
AAGAGGGTGGGATTTAAACACCATACAAAAACATTACTCACTTTCAGAACGTTGACACAGCACTGGAGACGATGGAGGAAGGAGCGTGCTGCCACCTCAAGCTTCTGAAGAAATGCAGGATCGATAACATCCGGGCTGACCCTGCATTCCAGGATCAATAACATCCGGGCTGATCCTGCATTCCAGGATCAATAACATCCGGGCTGATCCTGCATTCCAGGATCAATAACATCCGGGCTGATCCTGCATTCCAGGATCAATAACATCAGGGCTGATCCTGCATTCCAGGATCAATAACATCCGGGCTGATCCTGCATTCCAGGATCAATAACATCCGGGCTGATCCTGCATTCCAGGATCAATAACATCCGGGCTGATCCTGCATTCCAGGATCAATAACATCCGGCTGATCCTGCATTTCAGGATCAATAACATCCGGGCTGATCCTGCATTCCAGGATCAATAACATCCGGGCTGATCCTGCATTCCTTCAGAAGCTCTCGGCCACAGCACCAGCCTTCCACCAGTGTCTCCAGTGCTGTATTGACATTGGAGGACACCAAGTCGAAAGTTGTAGATTCTGAAACTGAACGTGTCTGGCATTTAAATCTTGCACGAAGCTGATAAAACTCATTCCATAAAATTTGTCATGCTTCGTTTACATGATCTGAAATTTTGGTTTAATTCCATTACTAAACAACCAAATTATGCAGGATCAAAAGTAGGACACCTTTTTTTGGACACATACATGTAGTAGGAAAGATGAGTAAGCCAGTTTGGCATCTTGATGCAATAGTCCAGGTCAAAGGTCATTTCGTATAAAATTGTTGATGTGATGTAATGTGATGTTACACAAATGCCCATCCTGCTCGTAATTAACAAAAGCATTGTGCATGGGTCTCCCTGCGCATTCATGCAGATGAGCGTTCCATTATCAATGAGCATTTGATTAGCTGGAATATCCTGGGTCCCATTTCATTGTGTGTGTGCAGTTGAAATACCAAACTGGCTTATTCTACACCCCTACCCTTTACATGAATGCAATCTATTTCACTCTTTCAACAGATTAAATTCAACATGTCTCTATTCTATGGTTATTGTGAGAAAGGCACTTCTTATTACAAGTATATTCTGCCTCAAGTTGTTGACTGACTTTGGTGAGCAAGTAGAACATGAGGCAAATGATGAAACTATCATGCTTTAAAATAAATAGGCCATCGGCCTCGTTCCAAAATTATGGCCACCGGTATCAAATGAGGGGAATAAACGTCTTAGTAATTTTTGGCATTGGTATACACCTCCAGAGTTGGAAAATATGTGATAGCGTTGCAATGGTGGCAGCTTTTTGGTTATCACCCTTTTTTTCAAAATGTCCATCAAAATGCTTGTTACCATGCACCCTAAGGCCGGTATACCTTGTACATGCGCACAGCAATCTTTTGTGCCCTGATTTGATACTTACCAAACCCTCAGGCTGATAGCCCAAAATACTTTATTCATTGTTACAAGGCCTATACAATTGGAAGCTGATACAGTATAAAGACATTTCTAATTACAGTACTGTATATGTACACTGCATGCAATCACTGATATATTTTCAGTGATATATTATTTTCTACTACATTCTTATTTCAAAAGAAGTTGACGGTAGTTTATCTTTTAATTTGGTTGAAGTTTACCCATGATAAACACTGATTAAAGTTATATTGGGTGTTTTCCTTTTATGACTCAATTTACTTGTTAATGTTACCTGACAAAAGTCACAAAATTGAGATAAAGACGTTTACAAAAGATCATTTAAGATCAAGAAATTAAGATCAAGACTTTCCGTAAAATAATAAAACTGTCTGGCATAGTAAAATGCCTATAGAAGTAGCCAATATAGCTTTATACCTTTTACCATCATATAACAATAAACACCTTACATGAAGATATTAATCTCAATTGTAAACTTTTAAAATCTTTTTGGTTTTAAGAAAACAAAAAAAAGGAACCCTGTAGGAGGTTATTCAGATACATGTCAAGTTTACCATGGCCATTACAGACGATCTAGATGATATATTCTCTATAGCTGTCCAATTATTATTAAACTTTTTAAAAGTAATAGATAATCACAGCAACATCATGGATTTTTGAAAGAATTTGGTTCAATGACAATAAACAATAAGCATTTGGTGTGTGATGTAAAACATCCAAATTAGAGTTTGCATTGGACTTACTATTGTAAAAAGTTTAGCCCCCCCCCCCCCCCCCCCCGAAAAAGTATCTGGTTTCTGGTCTCTGCACGCATCGCCATAGCAATGTGTGTCTGCAAAATTAAAAAGTTGCACTATTTTAACATGTTTTAGATGGGGTTAAGATCGAGTATAAGCTTTATGTGGCCTCTCTTGTCTCCCATATGGATTTTGCACTTAAAGTAGTCGGGCAACTTTTGCAGACGTTGTTGTAATTTTGTAATTGTGTGTCTGGAAGCCAGATGGTCGTGCATCTGGAACCTGTAAATGCTTTTTAATTAGCTCAATATGTAAGGGGGCAGACTAAAGTGATGTTTTTCTTGTTATCTAAATTTTTCAAAGAATATTCATGTCGGTCGAGATCGTAAGTGGGCGCAGAATTCTCAAACCTTGGGGCCTTTACTGAGGTCACCTCAAGCTACAACCTGAAGGATATTTTCAGAGTTTAAAGGGATCTAAGCGTCATCTGCAATATCAGCTGACAACTTTGTTCTGACTTCTGTGCACTGACGAAAAATAAAGTAGGGGAACAAAAAAAAAGGGTCGCCGAAACACCTTTGGGGCAAGCTCCATATCAGAAAATGGAGCCTTTTTGGGGGGCCTCAGTGATTGTTAACATTCCACTGTGGTTATTCTACTGTGCGTCGGCACTTGGATTACTCAGGGCCCAAAGAAGGACCTTGGCCATGTAGTAAAACCATGTGATCAAAATGTATGTTTGACATTGCAGCGGCTGTCAACATGGGACTTTTCAGCAACTCAAAACTGATAATGTAACTTTTTGTTTTTGCATCATACAATTGTTATAACCGTACATCCGTAAAACTAGCGATAGGTGCATAGACGGGTTCATCACTGTCAATGTTAAAAAATCAATTTTCTTGAGACATGCTAGACTGGAGAATAGAATACAAACTCATCTTGAAAAAGAAAACTGTACATGAGGTGGGTTTGAATTATGTACAATTTAATACAATGTATGGAGTGTATGGACAGATTCTGTGTTGGGCATAATCAGTGGATCTGCGTATCTTTGCGCGATTACTCCATTGTGCAGAGATGCACTTGCGCGATCAGTCCATTTCCTGTAGAAAATCAGAAGTTGTTTCCCTTTTTCTAAACAATCCTCCAGAGCTGTGAAGTAGAAAGTAGAGGTTATCAACTGATGGCGGCGCTATCAACCAGTTGTACAGATCCACCCATCACGCCTAACATGTACAAGATGAAGATCAACAAGGATCCTTGACACTCCTTCATGCATCATACCCTGGACACCATACTACAAGCAAAACCTGCCTCTTCACTTTACAAACACCAACAACTCTCCATACCTTTGTACTCATCTGCCTACCGGGCTAGTCTACACATCCACCAATCACCGACTGACTTGATTTCTGCATATTGATCTTGGTGTGAATGTCGCTCCTACACAGTGGGCACAGCCGTAAACTTCCAGAGCATGTACCACAGCAACAGACATGGCCACAGTTCAGGAAGAGAACATCCGACTATCGGAAACAGAGACAAGAACATTCCAATTATGAAACTAGTTGCAATTACATTTACTCCCTTAACAATCCAATTATCAAACACCCAGAAGCCTAGAGTGGGTGGCTCTCAAGCCACTTAATCCACACCTTGACATATCGTACGATAATGTGTCTGAATAAAATATAGGAACTTTAATTGGTCAAGAAATTTACTACGTCAAATGACAAGGACTTACGTTATTCTCCATACAGATAACGCATTCAGCATTGACCCGAACAGTGACTTCCTTCACAAGGGCTGCACCTGCGACTGCGCTTGCACCAGCTTCATCAATAGAGGGCGCTGTTGGATCTCTTCTGGGAACATCAACATGAGACTCCATTTCCTTGGCTTTAAGTGACGCATTATCCCTCTCTTTGGTGAAGTTAGCAATGTTTGATAAAATAGAACGACGTAAGCCAACTTCATGAACACCAATCTGCAAGTAACAAGAGATGAGAGCTGGATGTCAATATGTTGTAGTCAGCACTATTTTCAGGTGCTGTTTGCTCAAGATACAGGGTGTTCAAAAAAATTTGAACCTTCCAAGCGCTCTCTTTTTTACAGCTTTCATAAAATATATCGCAAACACTAACATATATTTAGAGAGTCTAGTTCATTAGCTTTCCAACAACGAGAAAATATTTCCAATCCGGTAAATATTTATTGAGCATAATGCAGGGCTCAATTATGCATGGCTGAACATAATGCTGGGAACAGCCTACAAATTCTACACTACATTATATCCTTCAAACCCGACCAACACATTTTTGCCATTTAGTCTCAATCCTCCAAGCTCCTCCAAACTCGCCTGGAGGATTAAGGAGGCTTGAGAAGGATTCAGGAGCGTTAGGGTTAAAGTATAATAAGTGCATTACCTCTTTCAAGTCGTTGTCTGTCAATTGTAGCATGGTTTCTATGGTAACTCGATGTCGAGCAAACATGGGAATGTAATCATCAGCTCCTGACCTGTTCAAGATTTCCAAGACTGAAAACTCCAAGTTGTTTTCCTAAGAGGACAACAAATAATATTTTAAATATTCAAACTTCGACTCATCACTTGTTACCCTCCATCAATCTGTAGATGGAATGGTGGAAGCAGCTCTTCCAAAGTGGTAGCAAGCTGCTGGATCTGAAGGCTAATGTCTTTGGGGATAGCTCCAGGAAAGCTACACTATGTGTACTCCAGAAGGTGACCAGAAGATACAATTGGTTGTTGCCTGTAGCGACTGACTAGCCAACTACAAGTATCTCTCCATGAAGTCACTTACAGTTACACAATTCATCTTCTAGACCACAAAGCTTGCATTTTCAATCTACTGAGGAAACTACAAAGCCTAATTGAAATTTGATGGCATTTAAAAGTTACTACATTCGAGAATTATATTACTGACCTAACTGAATTATGATTGATTTTACTCTGTTGTATATTTGCCTCTAAAATTAGCAAATTATTGATCTCACCAACCTGATCAATAAGTGATTGTGGCTTACGATCCATCAGTCTCTGGAATTGGATCAGCCAATAGTCCTGGACATCATCCTCACGTCTCTGTTCCATCTCCAGCTATGGAAACAATTCAACTGTCATCTTATAAATCAACAATTACATTTCTTTAAACTACTGGAACTGTTCACCAAACACATCATGCATAGTAGACCCATTGTAGAAGGAATCAGACGTTTTTCGGTAGCTTTTCCCGGCTGCCGATCAACTTATCTTTGAATTTTGAATCATAAAGATTCCGATGTCACAACTTACTCAGAGCCATAAAGACAGCCTCTAACTGACTAACGGAGCTTGCAGCTGATTTAAGTGCCAACCATGAACTGTTCCTAAATCATTAATTTGTAACTGACCCCCGGTGTGCCCTATCAAACTGAGCCTGTGACTCACCAGTCTTTTTTTGAGTTCTTCTTCTCGATCTTCTCTCTCAATCATGAGCTGTTTCAGCAAGGCAGCCAGATCCTCTCTCTTCTGCTCCAGAGCAATGTTAGTTGACTCAGCCTTGACAGACTGTTTCTCTAGCTCAGCCATAGTCACCTCAGCAAGTTGCTGTTGCAGCATGTAGATCTACAAAGAAAGAAGTTAGGACAGCGAGTTTGATAAGATTTGATGCAATTGCATGATGAAGGTAGCAATATGATAAAGGTTTACAGTAGCACCATGTGACAAATCTCTTTTGTGAACTTGTGAGATTGTGAGGTTCTGGGGAAAGTCAACGTTTCAGATAGTATGCTCTGCCCTTGGTCAGGAGACTGAAGTCGGCAACATTAGTATTGGAAGTCAGCCTGTTCTAGATACCTACCTCCTCAGTCAGTCGCTTATGCTTAGCATCCTTGCTAAGCAGCAACATCTCAAATGCTTCTCGTTGGAATTCTTCAGCTTTCATCAGGTTGGCTACAATAGCATCGTTGTTTAGCTGCTTAGCGTGAAGCTGTGAGCTCAGCTGATTAAATGCAACATTTTCACTGGTCAAATAAATGAAAGATTGAGAACGTTATCACATTGTCTATTTGTGTGATTGCTACTTCATTCACTTCTTTTACCCAAAGTCCGTGGCACACTCAAGAACTCAACTACAATGTCATCAGACATAGAATTGTCAAAAAAAAAAGATGCACAATAGTTCCCTGTTGGCAACTTGTAAAAATAATGGCACTTATGTTGGTAAAACAATCAGAGACAAGATGCACATCATATTTGTTATATCGTGTCCATGAATACCTGAATTTCATTGGATTAGGACGGTCACATGTGTAGTCCGTAATACTGCATATACCTATAAACTGTGCGCATAGCCGCGCGTACAGAACCTGCCCATGTGCTCATCAGTCTCGTGTTTAGCAGCAAATCCTGAAGTTATCAAAGGTTACATCGCAGTGATTTCATTTAATTCTCGCACAGTAAGTTACCAACTGTTTATCTCTATAACAAAACCATGACTTCTTGGATGTGGGATATAAATGTTGTTTATAACCTCTTGGGGCGTAAAGTACCCGAGGAGAACTATACGCCCCTGGGCATATCCCACATCACAGCAGTCAACAATTGTTAACTATCACGCTGATACTTCGTAAGACCTTGCTTTCATAGAATTGTAGCATAGACCCTTTGCATTAAGCAGCAATTGTTAGGCTTTGATAAATGTATTCAGTAACAACGAACACACAAGATATTTAGTCAGGCTTTATCCCTGTGGAACAAACGCAGTCACCTCCACGATGGTTGCCATGCCAAGGGTCTATAGAAGGTCTATTTACTGATGCTAGTCATTTCATTACCTGTCTTCTGCTTCCTTTCTAATGTTCTCCTTGTGTTTATCATATCTGTTTCTCAGCTGATCCAACTCAAAGTTCTCCTTCATGATGACTTGCATAAACTTCAAGATGTCTTTTTCTCGTAAGAGGTCATGTTCCTCAGAGACCACAAGGAATGTGGCATCTAACTCCATCCTAGATGTGACAAAGAAGAACAATCAGATATCCCAGTCAAATAAGTTTATCATCGTTGCTGATTTAACAGGGGTGTGAGTGACCACTGATAAAAAGAGCCGAAAAACACTTGAAAAAGGTGTAAAAAAGCTGAACTTTGGAAATCTCCTATAATTTTGTACACAGCAAGTGAGGGGAAAAAGCTGAAATCCAAAAAAAAAAAAAACTGAAATCAACTTTAAAGCTGAGATTTCACACCCAGTGATTATCAATATCTGGCAAAAACGGCCACTCCATTTCTGCATTTCTTTGCTTTTCAAACCTTAACAAGATAAATGTTATCGTCTTTCTACGACTCATGTGAATATTTTGAGCTTAGCTTAGCAAGCACGTCTTGTTCTTATACTCTCATGACTCAATCTTCTGCAAGTCTTGCGATATAAAGTCCATCCACCACATACATCGAAGCGGACATTACCTTTCCTTCTCCAATTGATCCAAAAGAGCTTCTTTCTTCCGCGCTCTGTGAGAAAAAAAATTCCACAATGTTGAACTTGGTTAATTTTAATCAGCAGAAATAATATAGTTACACAAAATAACACGGTATAGCAGAAATAAAACAGTAACATGGTATCAAGGTCAGTCCTTCATTTACTTGTGGCAGTCAAAATGTCATTTTTTCCTAATAATTTGTGGGAATAAAAACAAAGTCATCTTATAAGCCTTGCTTCACAACCTAAGACAACGTGTTGTAACTAAAGAAAAAGTGCCTGCCATTAAATCACACTTAACAACTGAGGGCCCATCAGATGTAACTTAATGTTACTGCTAGCAATAAATGTACTTTCTTCCTAATTACCCAATCAATTCAAAACAGTCTTGCAGTTGATATTAATTAGCAAATATTCACAGAAGAAAACAAAATTTAACTCATATGTTATTGTAGGTCTTAAACATATTTTCCTTACTTCTCATTAATCTCCAAAAGTTGGTGAACAAGATCAGTAGACTGTCTTTCAACTATCAAAGAAAAATACACAAATATTGTTCATAAACAAATTTGTTGCAGATTCATCCAAATTAACTTTTGACAATAAAAAAGAACTATGCCTTTCAGATAAACTATCCTGTTTTCAATGGCTTTTGTGTATCCACAATGATAATTGGGATCAGGATATTATTTCTGCTCTTTACTTTTATATATTTTCCTTAAAAATGCATGCCTGAGTATCATCCGTTGTTCAACGGAGCCCTCTACATAACCAATGCATGATACATGTGAGCAAAGCAAAATTTGTGCGACCCAGCGCGCTAGCTAATCTGAGTCGACTTAGAAATTGTGACATCATTTCGTTCAGAAATGTGGACAAAGCTGTTGATTGGTAAATTCAGCAGCCATGTTTTTGTAAAACAAAACCAAGTTACCGCGAGACCCGATAGAAGGCGCCCGCTGAATGGTCAGAATCTTAAGGTCAAGACGCAATCTTGTTTTGCATAATTAATTGTCAAATCTGCTAACATATCATAGACCCTTTTGCTGTAAAGAGGATATTCCATAAACTATTTTCATGCCCCACACAAATTCTGTCAAGAAGACATTCTTTGGTAGCTCTGGAGAACCATTCATCAAGCATGAGTCAATTGTTCCTATAAGCAAAGACATTCCAATTCAGTTTTTATTTAACCAAGAGCATGTCACTTTTAGCCTTTTCAGACTAGTGCCTCTCAAGCCTGTGCGAAACCAGTGCTACCCTGGAGTGAATTTTTATTTTCAACCCCGCGTCCAACCCTGAATCATTCACACTTGTTACATGCAAAATTAGTTTATTTGACTCAGTTACTACTGTTTTGAACCCTGGCGAGAGTTTCAACCCCAATGATAATCAAAACCCTGGTCTGGAGCAGGATTGAGTTCAACCAGGGGCAAAATCAATCTCAGGGTTGATGCAAAGTTGAAGCAAAGTTCAAAATTTTCAAGTGTGAAATGCTGCATATTTTCAACCCTGCTGCAACCCCTGAGATTTGTCTAGTGTAAACAGGCCTTTATTAGATACTACAATGGTGTCAGTGTTTATGACAATGCATGTCAATCCAATGGGCTTCATACCATCATGTAGCATAGAGAGCAAGTTTTGTTTCTCTATGTCACTTCTCTCTTGCAGCGTTTTAATGCCTGAATCCAAGTCAGCTTGCTCCTGCAGAAAATTGACAGGTTAAAAATTAGACCAGGGCCCAATTTCATGGTGTTGTTAACCACAGAATTCCGTGCTTATGCTCACCATATTGTGCTAACAGCGCTAGCAGAACCATTCTGCTCTTACCCAGTAAGCAAAGAATCCTCCGTTAAGCCAGAATTCCTCACTAACCCATAAAATGCTCTCACCATAAGCAAGGAATTTTCTGCTACAGTAAACAGGATTTTTTGCTAATGATAAGCAGAGTCATGAAACTGGGTCCAGATTTGTATCACATTAAAATATCTGAAATAATCTATTTGATAATAAAAATGAGGCTGCAATTCCAGCTGAAGCAATGACTATATATTTTCAGCATTCAGTGACCACCTTCTAAAATCACTGCCTATCAAACAATGTGGTTTTCTGTCTTGTAACAATGATTTTTGCAACTTTCACTTGGGGGCAACACACTGAGTATACAATATTTATACGTTGGTGAAGAGCAAAACTTAATATTGATTTACATCGACCCGACGCAATTTTCATCGTATGAATAGTTTCATTGTGGTACCTGCTGCTACATCCAATTTTGCAACTTTCACTTGGGGGCAACACACTGAGTATACAATATTTATACGTTGGTGAAGAGCAAAACTTAATATTGATTTACATCGACCCGACGCAATTTCCATCGTATGAATAGTTTCATTGTGGTACCTGCTGCTACATCCAATTTGAACCAGCCAACCCATCTGGGAAGCTTGGAGGTTGAGTGGTAATATGTCTGCACTAGAAAGCAGGAGGTCGTGGGTTCGAGTCCCACCCGAGTGATTTTTTCCAACTTTCCTACGGAAGGTAACACACTGAGTATACAGTGTTTATACGTCTGGGAAGGGCAAAACTGAACATTGAACAACAACAGTTTTTGGTGGTTAGTTTCAACTTTTGGTCAGGCATCACTAAAGAAAATTTGACTCTGATGAAACAGAGGTTGAGAATGGTTACCTTTTCGAGGGCCTTGAGCAATCCCAAGTGTCGTTTGTCCGTCTGAGTCACCAGTTGCGCTTGCTCTCTCTCCATTTCTTCAAGTTCTCTTTCCAGTCTCATCCTCTCCAATCTTTTACTCTCCTGAATGCATAAAAAAATAACAAAATTTATGTATAAAAAACATACAGTTAAAGATTTGACAACAATGGTCAATGGATTCTTTTGATGAATCTAAACTTGAAAATGAGCAAAATAATGCCACAAAACCAATGAGCAAAATAATGCCACAAAACCAATTCCTGCGAAGGGCTTGACCAAAGGAGCTAAGGAATTAAACATGTTGTCAACTTCACAGAATGTACATGTGTTAGGCTATTTGCCAATTTCTTTACCTGGATTTTCTCATACTGCATGATACTATTACTCAAGTTGGCTTCTTCTTCTTCAAGACTTCGAAGCGATGATGGCTTGTCTTCAGAGGGGGAGACTTTAGGAGGGTCCAGCACATTCAGAACATGTTGCGATGGTGGGCTATAATCAGTGCCACACTCTGAAAGAAGTTATATACCCAAAGCTGATTAGGGACATTAGTTTGTCTCAGGGTGAATACATAAATCCAGTAATTATACATCCGCATGCCTCTGTTCTGATGACATCACGCTTAGTTTACGTGCGCTTTTTCTATGGGGCTACAAAACTGTTATCTCCCCTCCAGGTACCGGTACCTTAAAAAGCACACGTGTAAACAAAGTGTGATGTCATAAGTACAGATGCTTATTAGGATAAATTTTCTAGGATTTCCCAGGAACATTTGCCTAGAGTTGTTTCAGAATCTCTAGGACAACAATTGTTACCTGCACAAAGTGACTTCATAATTGCTTCAGTTCCCTGCATGCAGATACTCGCTATTGGATGTCTCATGTTTTTGGCATCTAGACTCAAAGTCTGTAGACAAAACACAAGAAACAAAACCATAAACTTTTGGTTTTTTAATGATATAGTAAATAACACGACAAGACAGGCTTTGGCTGATCAAGTGAAAGAATATTATGTGGGTGTTATCATAAAAGGAGACAAATACAAGAACATTAAACTAGGGCTGTGCATCAGAACCGGGTACCCGACTGCTAATGTCAGGAACTGGTTCCAGATTATGGGATCTGGTACCCACAACCAACTTTACAAATTATTTAGTTACTATTCAGATAATGAAAAGGAAAGATTTTTAATGCCATTTGTTGGGAATTTTCAAAATGAAAACCAGTCTATGTGAAAAAACAACATATTTCACGTTTATGATGCTTGCAAAAGTTGCCGTTTTAACAAGAAAGCTATAAAGCTCACTGTACACGCCTGTATCGTGCTGCATTGATGCACTGATGTGGTAGTATTATTGTGCGGACCTTTATGAAAAATCTGAACACCAATTTCTGAGATCTGAGTTCCGGGGTTGAGATTCTTTACACAGGTACCTGGATACCCGTGGATTTTTTCAATCAGGTACCTAGTGTCCGTACTACCTGTAAATGCACAACCCTACATTAAACAGCACATGGAAAATACTTTACATAGCTAGCTAATGGGGATGCGAGGCATACTATTTTTCAAACCTTCCTAAACAGCAGTGCCTACTTGTGTTTGATGTGACTCAACACAAACCTACAACTTAATAACTAAACATCTGTGAACATAAACTACTCACCTCAAGTGTCCTGATGTAGCAAAGTTTAGAAGGCAAGTCCTTGATCTTATTGTCCGAAATATCCAACGTTCTCAAAGATTTCATCAGACAAATAGTCCCTGGTAGTTCTTTCACTTGGTTTCCTGTTTCGGCAGGGATTAAACATGTAACAGTAGTAAGATTGCTATTCATCATCAACAGATACTACCGGTAGGAAAATTAAGACCAAAGATTAACCCTCCCTCTCTCAGTGACAACATGGTGAGTGGTACCCTATCTGTCAAAATCTATCAAGGGACTGGTTTTAACAGTTTAGTACATTGGCCTCATAATGGTACAATTGACTGGTTGTGGCAATTTGGTTAAATGAATGAAGGTACCGTGCCTTGACTGAAGGTATATACGGTGGGTTAAAGTACTGGTGAGTGTCTGCAATGATTGATTTAATTCAGTAACAATAAAGGCACACCAGGTACACTTGTGCATATCTTAGCAATATAAAAACATTGCGCTTTATGTGAGGGCAATGGCTGCTACAAATAAGGTCCATAGAATTACTGTCAACGTTGTAGCAATATGCAAGGACACCCAATCTATCCAACCCCTTCGACAGGTGTTGACAGTTATGTGGTTTAATCCATAGGGGTTCTGGCAGTTGGTGACCAGCCTAAACAAAAGCTACAGGAAGCGGGTTGATTTGTTGACAGTTAGCGAAAGTTCCATAAGTAGGAGGCTTTAAATCTGTGTAAAGTATAACAAATGTCTGCAATGCTGTACTTTCTATTAATGTCCTTTGCTACTGTACCTACAGATGTCTATAGTTTCCCAATATGCTTCACTTTGGGCAATGTGTGCACATTATGTGAGGCATTCTGGCAAAATGAGAAGGACCTGTATGGGCGTAGTAGAAAACATGCAAACACCGAATTGGGTGCATTTTTTCGATTTTCAGATTTACTGATTTTTGTAATCTACAAAACAGTATAAAAATTGTGGAATAAGGTCTTTTAAAAAAAAAAAAATTGTCATCTTTCATTTCCACGAATACAAAACTTGAAACTTTAGAGTGCCCTTTCTCAGTATTTTACTTTTTTGACATATCGATAAATGTGAGCTTTAAACAGTCAAATACTTGAAGTGCAACAAACAGAAAGACGAATTTTATTCTCTTGCTCAAGCCCACAAACTCTCATTTCAAACTCTTCTCAGTCAGATGTGTCTGATTTTGCCAGAACGCCTGACATTATGTAACATTTAGCTTTTCATTAGCCAGTACCTTTGAAAGTGAGTGTCTGCAGAGCCTGTAGTTTGCCCGTATCACGAGGAAGCTTCTTGAGTTGATTGTTGTCCAGATTTAAGACTTGCAATCCACTGATACCTGTCAGTGCATCGGGTATCTCTGATAACTTATTGCTGTGTAAATCCAGCACCTAAACAATGAACAAACAATGACAGCAATATGGATATGACTTGGCGTTTAACTGTAACGTTTAACAAATATTTAAAATACCGTTTAAACGTTTAGCCATTTCACAAATGCTGATGCCTGCCCATTATGTCTGTAGACTGGCGTGATTGACACGACAAATCAACAACCAATGAAAAAAAAAATAGCAGGCAGTCATTGAGAAAGTAAAAACTTAACTACATGTACCCCAAATGAAATCAAGCACTGTGGTGCTTCTAAAGTTTTGGAAATTGAACAAATTTGAAAACATCATTAACTTTTTGTGCTATATAATAACTCAAAGAAAAATTGTGTGAATGTAGGTCCCTTTTTGTACTTCGGGTTTTGTTTAAACATTTTGGAAAATTTGTAAATGGATTTAGATTTTTTTTCGTTTAAAATTTTAAACGTGTAAACATCACTCCTTAGATATAAATAAATAAATTCATTGATTGAAATGTTTACAACTTGAAACCAATTGATGATTGGTCTTCCTCATTCTTAACGTAACTTCAGACTGTTAATGTTCCAACAGCTGTACAAAATGTACCTTTTACATGTATGCCAATGAAAAAAGTAAACATACAATTAAGAAGATTTGTTTGAACTGTACTGAATTCTACACAAAATACAAAGAAGACTTTTCCACATACTCTATTGGACTGCATTTTTGCAACTTCATTGCTAAAACTGAAATTCAAATCTGGTAAGATAAGTTGTGTGCTTACCCGTAGCATTGCTAAATCTTTAATATTGCCGCCTCCTGATAGTGACGACAAGAGATTATCACTCAAAATCAGAGCCTGAAATTGAGAAGATAAGAAAGTGACATTAATGACCCTAACCCTCCTCAATCCTCCAAAATCCTCCTGCCGGTTTGGATGATTTTAGAGGATTGAGGATGAATGGCAAAGATGTATCGCTTTTTTGTTGAGGATGCATTATGTCAAGCCAGTAGGCCATATCCTGCATTGGTTATGTTCAGCCATGCATAAATCAGCCCAGTGTTTTTCTCGTATTTCACCCGCACTGCTTCTAAACGCCATTCGCACTGCCTCAAACCATAGCAGTAATTGGCAGAGGATTTTGGAGGATTGACTCCAACAGACTAAATTCAAGAAATAACGGATGATTTTAAAGGATGGCAATTGGAGGACTTTGCAGGATTGAGGTTGCATTCTAGCCAGAGTGCCTAGGAGGTTAGGGTTAATCAATCATTTAGTAATGATATGTTTAATAAATTACTGACATTCTAAAAAGGGGAGCCTGCAATACGCAAACTAAGGATCCAGTATTGGTAAGCAGATATTCTCATGTTTCCATGGTATACATTGTGTCTGTGGCTGCGATGTTTCATCACCTTTCCTTTCAGATTGTGAGATAATTATTTGGTGTAATAAATATTGAACTTTAAAGCTTGCCCATATTTTTTCCCTTCATTTTCCTCAATTTAATGTGATCTGAAATTAATCTAAAAGGATAATGCACTATACCAATGACACATATAATACTTACAGAATACGAGCGATAAAATGGTTTGTTTGTCTGCTCAGGAGTTTCCTAAGCATTTGATTCAAGTATCTTTTTCTTTTTATCAAAATGATGTTTTTGGTGAGGTGGAAGAATGCTTTGCCTTGATCTGTCAAGAATTTCCTCAAGTTGTCTACTGACATTCCTTCAAATCACGGCAAGTAAGCCATGCTCTTGTTGACTGTAAACTTAAAAAATTGACTCTCCGTGGCAAACTCTTGATGGTGCACTGTATTGGGAATTGCCTGTATTCTTCATGCATTGATGGTTTTGGTACATAGAATTGGACATGTGTTGATAACTTACTTCTTTCCGTAAAACCTTGCACATTGAGAATGTACCACTTGGAACCTGAAGAACAGTTAAGTATACAAAGCAACACAAACAGAATGTGTTTAGAAACAAAACTAAATTTAATAAAAATGTTGTCAATTCTTCTTTTAGACCATATGCATTGCAGGTATCTCACAAGTTCTTTATTAATTTTAATTTAGTGACAATAAATACACACAGAGTTCAGTAATGCCTATCCAAGCAATACAAAACCACTGCCCTCTGACTCCGCCTTAACGCATAAGGTCTATCAAGTAAAGTGGTAATTTCCTTGAAATAAAAGTACATTGAACAGTTCTGCATGTACATATTGTTGTTCCCACAAATTATGTGCTTGCTGATCAAGAGACAACAGACATATTTTGGCCGGATTACTTCCCTTCCCAAATTGCCATAGTGTCCATGCTTGCCACGTACCTCATACAGCTCACAACGGGACAGGTCATATGTCGGCTCCGGAGACTCTGTTGCCTAAAACAAACAGAATTAGAGAAAAATGAATAATTCAGAGAATTTCAATCAAATAAGCATATGAAAAAAACAATATTGCTTATTAGTAGTCTTAGTATATAGATGGGAATCCCACTCCACTAGACAACAGAGTTTGTCTTGTCATTATAATAAGTGACAGCAGTGAGCCATAAAATGATAAATGAAAGTGGTATTGCAGATGGGTCACTAAAATGTCAACTTGTAGCCCTCCCCACCTTATTGTTTTTCAGGCGGAATATTTTGATGTGTCTATGTGTATTAACTTGGTGCTTATAAGACTCACTGCTATTAATGTAACTTACCAAATATTGGCAGTGCTCCATTCTCTTCCTAGCGCTCTCACTTTGTCTGTGCAGTAACTTTGACTTTGGCATATCGATCTCATGAATGCCATTTACCGGATTCATTGGAGTGGTGACAATAGTCCCTATTGTTGACAAATTGTGGCCTGACACAGGCCCTGCAAGTCACCGTAGATCACTTGACTAAATGCTTCAAGTTCACAGCCCTATGAAAGAGGAAGACAAATCATTTTATATTGGAATCGCTTTTAACAGGCAATATTGAAATAACATTAGCAGCACTGTTTATTTCATGGACAGTTTATTTCATGAACAATCTGAACAGCAACTTCCCAGATTTGAATTTTTGGCTTGGGTTTCTTTAACGGGTACCCGGGGACCCGTATTGTTTTCAATAGAGTACCTGGTTCCTGTACTACCTGTAAATGCACACCCCTAACACAAACCCTATGAGACTGGTCTGAAAATATCCAAGTGTTTGCTCAGTACATGCTTCGTTATGTCAAAGCAGGGAAAAATATCCACGAAAATGCACTTTGTCAGAAAAAAATAGCACTGGAGACCAACTCCAAAGTATTTGAAGCGAGCTAGACATGGAAAGGCAATTTCTAGAAAGCCCGGAATGTCACTTACATTTTGCACGAGGGGTGTGGCAGGCAAGGGGGGGGGGGAACAATTGATAGGCGCATTATGTCAATAGAAAACTATCAAATTAGTCTTTTTGCGGCAATCATGCTTTTATCATCACCTACCAGTGGCACCTACCATGATACATTTCTTATTCATAAAAACTACACTTCTAAGTTGCTCTAGTGGCTTAGACCAACACTAAAATAATGATTCTGCTTCCCATCACACGGCATTTCAAAATAGGGCTAGTAGGTGTAAGTAAGGAATTGTAAATTGTTGGCATTTTTTATTTACGATCATATGGAGGTGTCTGTGTATAGTCAAGGGCAAAAGGTACTTAGTTACTAGCAAGTAGTAGTAGGCCTAATTGATGATTTTCGGGGGGGGGGGGGTGCCTCATTTTTCCCAAAACAAAATTCGGGCTGGGGCTGTCAAAATATATTCCCCCCCCCCCCCCAATTGTTCCCAATATGTGAGAGTCCACCGCCACTACTGTAATAAGATGGGACTCCGTATTATCGTGGTACTTGTCACATTTCTCATTTGGAAAAGAGATTGCCCAATAACCTTCCCGAATTGTCCTGTCTTTTGTGTTATAACTCTTTCTTTTCAAAATGATTCTGCGCTGGTGTGACCTCAACTTTTTTTCATAGTTAATGAGTGTTTTACTTTGACAAAACATCCCCTGAATAAAGTCTGATATTTTCCCTGATAAAGTTCAAGTTGATTATTGCCTAGGCTACAGGATGATTTCTTAAGGCCCTGTCCCTCCCCCGAAAGAACAATCTCTCTGAGACAAGTCTACTAATTGGTGATTGGGGGCGCCATTCACTTTACTTGGTGTGCTGGTTTTTTTTTTTTTTACGCACTGTCCTTATTTTGATCCCATAAAAGTTCTTACGATTTCACGGTGGAAATATCGTCCTTCAACTTCCTTTTGTGTTTGCAGCTGTAGAATGGGAACCAGACAGTGGACCTTTCATGGAAAGAGCACCATTAAACTTAGACCCGTGAACGTGGCTTGTAAACTACGCCACGCTGTTGTGTATTTTCGAACCTGGCGAAATTGTCCCTCTGACTCCCTCCGTTACACACAATGGACGTTATTTTGCCCATGTAATAAGTACTCACATATGAAGCTGTCTTGAAATCTGTTTGTACGTCAAAACTTGCATTTGACGAAATTTGAGGAAAATTCTGGCCCCGGTTCATGAAGTCCTTCTAGCTGCCATTTTCTCCCAACTGACGCATGCGCATTGCGTTTTATTGTACCGTCCTGTTTCGTATGATTCGACGGCTGTTTACTGTCGCAGCTAAAAGAGACATCATTTTAGACAAGTTTCAAGTCCTTTCCTCTCTCACCGCACCGCCCGCGGGCGCACACGTACACGAGATGAGCCCAGCAGCCAATCGTCTGCGGGGTTTTTTTTTCGGGGGTTGCGACATGAAACAGCCGTCAATCTGTCCAAGCGACAGGAAGCAGACGGGTAGCTCAGAGGGCTCCGATAATTTTGCACGCAAATGACTCGGGTACTCGTTCGAGGTCATTTGTCAGGGTCACTTGTCAGGTTAAAATCTAATTTCTACACGTTCGTATGGGTCTTTATTGATGGCAAATTTCGTCGAAATTACACAGCCTGAACAATCGGACGGGCAAATTTAGATTTCTAGGTGAGTACTCAACATCCATACGGAATTATGTAAGGCGGATCGATTTCGCTAGGTTCAAAAATACACAACAGCATGGCGTTGTAAACAATGCCACGTTCACGGGTCTACATTAAACTATGACTCATGACTTTTCATGTTAAAATATAGATGGCACCTTTTAGCAGACACGGTGAGGGAAAATTTGCAAGTTTTGGAAAACGTTAAAATTTATTAAAAATCGTTAAAAGTTAAATCGTTAAATCGTCCTTCTTATACAACTCAGTAGAAAGTTCTTAATGCCTGGTGAACTGGATAACATTTAGCACTTGAAGGAGTTTTGGCAACGCAAAAAGAGACATTTCCCATGCCGCGATAAAAGACTAGGATGCCGCGATATAAATATCCTCGAGTCACCATAATTGATGCAGATAACGCTTGCAACGCGCGCACGTTGTCCAACGCAAATTGAATTAGAGTGCATCTAAACATATCCTCGTCGTTTTAGGTGGACTGACGATACTGAGTGAGAGTCTGAGTCCGACTATATAATACAGTGCTAATCTAGTGATACAGAGTCATGACCGATGACAGTGTATTTATAATGGCAGTGGATATTTTGCCGGAGACGGCAAACCTTCAGTAAACGTTAGTTTGCCGGATATGCACTGAACATGCGCAGTTACTGTTTTTTTGTACTTAAATATTTTCCGGTGACAAATTTTAGTCTGGCTCCATGCCAATATTATCGTTGTATTTTTTTATTAACAAGATGGGAATCAGACCAT
>NW_024037075.1:14533514-14560089 GCF_015706575.1 Patiria miniata | reverse complement strand
TACCATGGAGGAGGGAAACCCCTTGTAGATTTGTGTGTTGGACACACTTCCACTTTTATAGCATCACATGTTGTTACCACTATGTAACTTATAGTATTTGCTGCAAAAATACCCTGTACACTTGTGGGCTAATGAGATGATCACTTAAATTGCATACAATTATGGAATAGAGAGTCATTCCACCGGGTTGGGGAACAAAGTGTGACATATGACCATATTAAGAAAAGCATGAATGCTTGCTAGCAGTTGCTCTACATAATATTTGTTGTTGGGTGTTTCACTACTGCAAAAAGTTTGAAATCATTTCAATGTATTTTGCCAAAAATATGAGCAAAAAATGTCATTTTGGATGTAACATTGACATTGTCAGTGTTACGTCCAAATATGACATTTGTTATCTTTTTAAAAAATTTCTGCGAAATATTACCCAAATTTACTTTGCGTACTTCTTACTATAGATGCAACACAAATTTGAAAAGTTTTTGTTATGGTAGTCAGACATCAAATGAGCAGAATGATAGCTTGTTTGTGTGGATGTAACATTTACACGGAGTAACCCCAAATGTCACACTTCCATTGAGTGATTTTTTACACTGTTACATCCACACTTGAGGTATTGTTTCTGCCATATTTGAACCCTGACTATACCAAAAACAAAAGTTGTTCTTGTTGGTGCTTAGGTGTCCAGTTGTAAATATGCAATTGAAAGAGAGGAACAAGAGGCCTGCTTGGAAAGAACCCTGGAGCGATCAATATGATGGCAGCACTTCCACAACTCAACAAGAGTGGATCCTCTTAGCAAACAACAGAAGGGAGGCTTGGCACATTTACATACGTGTAAAAAATGGCCAAAAAAGAATTTTGGATGTAACATTGAAACGGTTGTCAATGTTACATCCGAATTAATACATTTTTGCTCATATTTTTGTCAAAGTACTTTCAAATGATTTCAAACTTTCTCAAATATTGAAAACACCCTAAGACACATATTATGTTGAGCAATTGTTTAGAATGCATTGATACTTTTAATAGTATAACCAAATATATGATGTAACATGCACTGCTTCCCCACCCGGTGGAATGACCCAGATCTGATTGGTTGTATGTCTTCCTGATAAGTGCTAAAGATTTGCATGTATCTGTTTTAGATAATGCTGATATTTCTGACCATGTTTGCCCAGCAAATAAAAATTTCCCAAATCAGTTTCTTGGATCCCCCTTTTGTTACACTCGGGAGAATTGTGCGTCAATATAGAAATAATTCTTTTTTTTTGTTTTAGTTTAACCATATTGAAGACCTGAACTTATACTTTAATAGATCTAATGCAGTCATAAAACGGTGTATGCGAGCGTGTTCATTGCAATTTAAGACATGTTGTTTTCTTAATGGGCGATTCGTGATGATGTGTCATGTGACTATAATTAGTTCTATATCAGTGGTCATTTTATAAAACAGGGCCTTGGCCTTGGCCTTAGCCTTGAGGGTTAAGCCTTGGCCTTGGCCTCGAGGCTTGAAGGTCTAAGCTTGGCCTTGGCCTTGGCCTTGAGGGTCAAAGCCTTGGCCTTGGCCTTGGCCTTGAAGGTTTAAGCCTTTGCTCCAACACTGGTTTTAAGCCGTTGTCAAGGAATTTACGACGCGTTCAACACATCGCAACTGTAGTGAAATGGAAGATACGACGCGTCGCGAGTTGCGACGTGTTACACGTCGTAACTTGAGTTGCGACGCGTCGCAGCGCTTCGTGAAATCGGGTGCTGTTGTTTTTTTCTGCCCAGAATGCTTATTGCACACCCGCAGACCTTTTTTAGATGTATTGCTACAAAGGTATTACTGGATAAATAAATATATGTGTTACCGGTCGCGCTAGTCAACTAGTCACAACTTTTTATCGCAACTAGTCATGCCTACACCTAGTCAGCACTTACAGACTTGGATGAATGAGAAGGGTTCACATGCTGCAAAAATACCGTATGCACGCTTACTTATTATTCAGAGGGGACCGTGTTTTATGGGAAAACAACCAGAATCGCAATGAACCTGTATTTTTTTGGGGTTGCAATTCATTGGCATTTACTTTTATTCAGTGATCAGGAGATTGTGAATTCTCAAGGTGCCTTTGTATATAATTTGGATTTCAGTCAATTGACTGCACTGACCTTTACAAGATGTATGTAGATTGCAGCGTACAATGCATCTTTACACACTGAAAGTCAAATTTGTGACATTTATGCCGAGTCAGTGAACGTCAACGAGCTTGCATGATCCAATAGCTTGGACAAAATCATATGCACTGTAACTCGTACCGGTACCTAGACTAGCAAAATGTGAATGTAACGACTGTACTTAAAGGAAAGTTCAGGCAACATCTTTTACTAGACCAAGGCACTGGACCAAGTCCATCAAAATCCATCAATCACTGTGCGTCCAATAAAAAACTGTACATGACATAATGGAATCCACCACTGACGCACTGGTTGACATGCATCGACTTGCTACACATGGCTTTTATCATTACATTAGCAGTACAGGAAGCTAGGCAAAATCAATCGGATACCCCTAGCACTGCTTCAGGCCATTAGGCCCAAGTCCATCATACACCATCAATATTAAGTCGCGCCAGGCCTCTGGACCAGTCCCCCTAAATCCACCAAAATAGGGGGATGGATTTTGATGGAGTTGTATAAGGGTTAATACATTTGTACTTGCCAAGAACGTATTTATTCCCATTCATAATTTTTTGGTCCAAAAGTTAAAACAAGTCAAATCAAGTTACTTAAGCCCGGTTCATACTCAGCGCGAAAGCGAACGCAAACTTGTGACGTCATGGCAAGTATTCGCGCGCTGCAAATTCGTTCAAAGTTGAACACATTTCAACTCGGGGCGAATTTCGCAGCCAATGTTTCATGACCCCCAAATTCGCTTCGCATTCGCTTTCGCATGAAGTATGAACCAGGCTTTACTCAGTCCAAGGCAGTCAATCCTGCTTTATTGTGGGCTGGGAATTCTGATTTGATTGAAAACAGTCACTTGATTGATTTTGACTGCAAGGACAACTTGGCACAGAATGTATTTTCAAATCAAACATGTTTTGAATGCACTCCTTGCATGCCTTATTGCAGTCTTCCGGAGTGATTATGACTAGCAAAGTTCCCTACCCCCAAAAAGACCAAAGTGTTTGAAGTCATGCATGATGAAAGGCAAATTTCAAAGTTCAGACGTAACACTTACACTGGGACAGGAACAGTGTCTCACTTTGGACCCTAAATTCGGAGAAAGACAAACATTTCGTGTGCACAGTCATCAACAGACCTGCTGACATTGCTTATTTCAAGGTTGCTTTGTATCAGTCTCAGTTTGAATTGATTAAATCGGGCGTTTATTAAACATGGGATGTATGCTAATTATTCCCTGGAGATCCCCAACAGACTCTGTTTTATCGACTCTGACATTGTCTGAGGTGGAATATTTTAGAAGAAAGGCGTACTTTTCACTTGAATACACTTGTCTACAAGAGTCTTACCTCGAAATTGCCACCCCAACTATGCAACTGTTTCACTCGTACCATGAATGCTCACACACATAACACTAGGTCTGGGGCCAATTTCATAGAGCTGCTTAAGCACAAAATTTGCTTCAGCACAAAAACGTCTTGCTTAATAAAAGCAGGTTACCGGCCAAAACTCCATGCGATTGTTATGCTAAGTAAACAACAGCTAAATACCAGTCACAAGCAATGTACATCACATGGAGTTTTGGCCGGTAACCTAATTTTACTAAGCAAGGTTTTTTCGTGCTTAAGCAAATTTTCTGCTTAAGCTGGTTAAGCAGCTATATGAAATTGGGCCCTGGTTCTCAAGGCAACCTTGTTCCCCCAATTCAGTAAATCTAAATCAGGTAAACGGAAATTTGTGGTTCATGGAGCTTATTCATTCAACGCCCAACCATGCCCTTTGGCTGCTACTCTTGCCAGCTTTAAAAGCACGATACAAAAACCTGCCTTTTTAATGTACTAGTGCAGTACCCATCGATAATGCGCCTGTCATAATGGGGCAAACTACTTGGCCTCTCTTTTGGTTGCTTGCAGCTTTTTGAGAACTGCTCATCATGCAGACAATTTATGCGCAAGATTTAATATTATTCACGCAGAGTTTTATGCAGTGCATAGGTGCTTTTGTTTTGTTTTTTTTCAGTGCAATTTTTTGGGTGTGTATCTGTTTTTTGTTTGTTTTTACTGAATGGTCCATGATTATTTTTTATATATTTTAAGTGTTTTTATGTACCCATATTTTACTATTTACTATTTTTTAGTGTTTTCTGTAATTGTAGTTTTAAATGAATTGTTCTGTATAATTGCTGGGCACCTCTGGAAAACAGTGTACCACTGAGAGGTTTCCCCAGGGTAAATAAGAAATAAAATAAATAAATAAATAAATAAATTCTGTCATCTACAAGGGTACAACACAGCAGAAGACAACAGCTACCGTAGTCCAGACTACATGCACTGTTACATCTTGCTTCCAAAGCAGATCTATGCGTACTCATTATCTGATGTACAATGCACAGGTACATGTATATGTACATGTATGTAGTCAACGTTTTAGGGGGAAACATCATGGCTGGTAAACCAAAAAAGGGTAAAAGGGACCAGACTTCACAGGAGTCCAAATTTCATGTGATACTGGAAAAGTGTTTAACACTAGCCGCCCTATCTGTTTATGACCGGGCATGTGACAGGCTCTCGACCAATAGGAATGGGTAAACTGTCTTAGGTATTTGTGAACATTATTTAATTTCTGGTATTAAATTAAACCAAGGATTCCTCAAATCGCCCTAGGCACTGACTGCAGCTCGCAAGCCTGTAGAGGAGACATTGAGAAGAAATTACAGTTTTAGAGGTTACGGAAAACCCCCGAGGAATATTCTGGGGAAAACCCACGGAATCAAGTAGGGACTGAAAACCCAATCCACAGCCCAGGCAGGATTCGAACCCAGGTCACAGCCGTGGAAGGCGAGGGTGTACCGCTACACCAACACACGACTGCCCTGTATGTGTACACAGGCATGCAACTGGGAAATCACACAAAAAAAGAGGAAATTCAAATTTTTCCCAGACTTTGTACGGTGTTTTTCTATTTTTTAATGGCACACATGGGAAGTCAAAAAAGAGGAAATCAGCTGATCCGAGGAAAAGTTGCATGCCTGTGTACACTCTACGATATTGGTCAATCCATTTTCGTTAACAGCAGCTGTCATAACTTACATAATACGTACGTTTGTACATGTACCGTAATAGATACATGTACATGTAGGGGGTATACATGTAAAAGATGTACATGTACTGTACATGTACAGGGGGTATACACGTGTAGTAGCGCCAGTGGATGTACAATGTACTTTGTAAACAATGATATTACCATATCCAAAATATATTATCTATCATATTGATCTTCACAAGTCTTGATGGAATGAGAACTACATGTTCATTTTATGTACAACAGAATACCTTGCCATACAAGTACATATAACACTGACAAACAAGATTGACAGTTATTTTTAGTACCTAAAATATGTATCATTTTACAAAAACAGGACATGTGTACAATGTACATGCATGAACATGTACGGTAAGTTCTTGATTGGCAACTATTAGGAGAGTTAACGCATGTGTGGGTCATTATATAAATATATGAAAGTAGTCGAAGTGTGACATTTACCCTCTCCTGTAATGTACCATTCAAGTACCAGTATGTACACGTATCATTGGGTGCGTTCGAGTACATAAGCAGAGGGGTTATAGCCACAACAGCAGCCGGCTAATCGAATGCTCAACCGTGGGACATCACGATCCTCATGTTCATAGCCATGGCCGTAGCCACTAACAAAACACTCATTTTGTGCTGGTCTTCGTTTGAGATTTACTGCTTTTCAGTCAATTTTTTTGCATAACGCAAAAAAAGTTACGCTGGAATTGTAACCTCTAAAGTCGCAATGAACATAATAATAAATTACCTTTAGACTTTGAATAAAGTTGATTTTTGGGTCCACTTGACATTTCTGCTGGCCGGCCGCCATATTTGCCCATTTCTAGGGGATGAACAATGCATGCGTGTGACGTATTTCCACCAGTGGCTCTGCTCACAAGCAGGGTCTGTGGTGGCTGACCCGGGTGAGCCCAGAGAATGACGTCAGAGCTAATCGAATGGCACAGGGCTGACCCATTCGACCCGAGTGAGCTAAATGAATGCACCCATTATGAATGACTTTGAACATTTTTTAAAAATCTGTTGAATAGGTACCGGTAGTTTTCTATTCACAATCACTCTTGTACTTGCTTTTGTCTGTGGATGGAATATGAGTGACTAGTCACGGTGCCTTATAAATAATATGATGTGACCAGTGACTGCTGGTGACTAGTGTAAAAGGAATAGCAGGGGAAAATCTTTTGACTGTCTGTGACTGATCAAACAAAAGGTTATATTAAGGAGTGCATCAGACTTATAAAATAATAGATGTTAGATGTAACAGTCGGACAGCGTCAGGAAAAAAGTTGACCCCAAATTTATTAGGGCTGTCCCGAATATACTGGACTTGACTCAAGTCGGAATTGCCTTGAGTTGGTACCGGTATCTCAAAACAAATCAAAGTTTAAAATAAATAAAAAATCACAAAAACGACATACATGTACGTGCACGTGTGTGGTACTTTACATAAAATGTACATCTTTCCAGAAGTGCGACAAGTTACACTAAAGTGCCGTTCAACAATGCGCGCACGGCCGCGGACACTGTTATCAAATCAATTTGAAAAATTCCATTCAAGGTGGGAGTAAGCAGAGATTTCAAAATCCAGTTATACATGTTATATAAATCTTTAAAAAAAAAAACAACATTCAAAACCAAATAACGGAAAGCTGATTTCGCCGTAAGTTCCCATCCAGCTCACAGTCATACCAACAAAACTGACGGGGGGATGGGGGATGGATTTTGATGGGTTGGGGAGGTAAGGGTTAATTCTGCCCACTATTTTGTTTAGGATTTTGATGGAGTTGGGAAGGTTAGGGTTAATTCCGCCACTATTTGTTTACAATTGCACAATTGTACCGTACCGGTACATACTAGTAGTACCCGGTAGTAGCCTGCTTATTTCCTTATATCCTGGTATCCAAAGAATCCTGATTGGAAAAAAACCACACATGTAAACTAATTACAAAATACTGGAAATTCCCTGTAAAACAAAAAACAATTGGAACTTTAAAAGTAGAGCATACATGTACATTGTACGTGTACCGGTAGATCTACTACCGGTAGTACAGAGATGTTACAAATATGGACAAAATATGTTTAGTTATACCGGTACTTTACCAACTGTGATGTGCCCATTAAAAAAATCACTTAACTTGATAAATTACCAAGGCCCGTTAATTAAAATTTTAAGTCAGGCATTTATCTCTCTTCGTAAATTTTGCATTGACAGTCTTTCAGAATCAAGTGGGTGTTTCCATGTGTACATACAAATGTACCTTTAATAAAACTCCCGATCAAGTCCTGAATATTTTTTTTTACCAATATCAGTGGAGTACAGTGGAGAATAGATTAGTATGACAGTATAATTTTGAATCAGATGTCAGTTTTGAAGTGCATACATATAATACCGGTAGTACATCGTACTTGCGAGAGTAAAAAATAAAATAAAAATTTAAACAAGAAAAAAGAAGGGAGAAAAGTATCCCACCAAACCTCAACAATTAATTCCAGTAAAATAATTTCTTCATACTCAAAACATAGTTCACACTTTTTAAGGTTTGGTAAAATTTGCTTGTAATTTGTACTCCTCAACTATTTGAAAGAATGAGAGCATGTAATACAATGGCCATGATCACAACCATAAAATACCTGAATCTTTTGTTTTAGAAACATGCGTACATACCGGTACCTAAGAATCAGGTTACCAAGTTGATTTGTATCATACTCAGTGGGCAGACTATAGGGGAAATATTTAGGGGAATTGTGCCTTGATGATACAAGTATAGCATTTGGCACACAGTTGGGGTATAATTGAGAAAGATATTTGGCTATAGGGCAGACTTGTCCTTTTGAAAATACATTAGACAAGTAATTTTCAAAATGTTCAAAATGGCTGCCATTGCTTGTTATTCTACTAATATTTTTCATGACGTACTCTGACTGTGTGCCAATGATCATCAAAGGCACAATCCCATCACCTACTGGGGTATCTGCTGACTAATCATGTTTTGGAGTTGGACATGTTGGTTACTGTGATTTCATCGGTCTAGAACAGCCAAGTTTCCAGTTTAAAAAAAATACTGTATTTATAAGTAAACACAGCCTTGAATATTACCTCTTGTAGTTGTACACCATGCACATTGGATATAAATAATTCAATATATAAACCGCATTGCAATGATGACCTTGTACAGGTACACATGTAAAGGCAGTTTGAATGATTTTCTACATTTGTCTATCTGCTGGTTGGGATAATAAGTCTTCATGTACAAAATTATGCTTCATCTAATCATGGAGAAAGTGTTTATAGCTCCATGATCTAATAACCTTCAGCCTAGGTACACTACAGTACTGGTACATATTTCATAAGCTGTACATGTACTATGTACATGTCTACTGTACATTTTACAGACGTAACCTGTAGTCCCCATATGTTTGCTTGATTGTTTAGAGCTTAATTGATTCTTTATGTGTATTTCTGTCTTGTAATTATTTAAACATGAGTAAAAAATACCGTTACTATCTTTGAATAAACATACCCAAAAAACTAGTACATGTACAAACGTATGTAGTGCCTCTTTTACTTACCGCGGTACAAGATTTGACCATCACTATGCCACAGGATGTGCTCCTATATAGTCTAAGGTACACGTAGCACCAGTAGCAGCAGCAAACCACACTAGTTGTTTATGGCATCCCTGGATCAGTTAAAAATGTCACAAATGTCATGTCAGGGCAGACCCGTACCCAGTGCACATCACACATGTCCAAACTGACTCCGATCAACGATGGGAATGACACTTGTGCCGGAGAATGAAAGCACACGGAATGTCCATCCCGGACGGTCAACAAAATACATACATGTACATCCCTTTGTGATGTAAGCGAGTGAAGCCACTGAGTGTCAGAATGGGGCAGCATCACTTACATGTACATGTACATGTACAGTGCATATAAAATGTACATGTATGTATACTGTACTGTACATGTACCGGTATACGTGTCTAGCTCCATGCTGTTCAGTTGGAGACCTCGGCATTGACACAGTAAGGGCTGATCACTTATTGGGCTGCCCTGGACATCTACCCTGGCTGGGGATGTGTATATTTTCAAGGTCTGTACAAATTAAAGGTCCAGTGACAGGACCTTCCTATGTACTGTATTGGTAAGTATACAATGTACATAATGTTATTGTTGCACATGCAAATATAGCAAAACCAAATATAGCACCCCAATAAAAAATAGCATCCTTCAATGACTAACAAAAAAAATCTCAACCAGTTAGACAGTCACTATAAAACCTGACCCTGGATATGCCTAATTATAGCCCCCCCCCCCCACTTCCCCAATATAAAAAAAGAAGTAAACAACAACCCCCCCCCCCAAAAAAAAAAAAGTAAATGAAAGACTAATTCTGACCTCATTTTCTCCAGAGAATTTCCAAATACTCATTTGTACATAGTATTTTTTAGAGGTGTCACTTTTTACAGACAAGAAGTACCAGCTCAGCATTGTGCATGCATAGGCCTACATGTGTACTTTTGACCTTGTTTTTACTGATCACAACTTCCAGATGTATTACAAGGCATGAAAGTAAAATTTACGACATTACATTTGAAACCGAATCGGAGTGGGTCACATTCGACAACAGATGTTTCCGAGAAATGAAACACCACCAAGACAACATTCTGAAAGGGGTATTTGACCTGATAAACCCACAGTGCTGGAGTGCTGTGGCCTCGTGGTTAAGGGCACTGGATTTGTGGTGTGCGGGTAAAGCTGCAGGTCGGGGGTTCGAGTCCAGCCTGGGGGTCATGGCGCGTGTGCCCTTGGGCAAGGCACTTTGTCACTCATTGCTTCTCTCCACCCAGGAGTAAATGGGTACCTGTGAGGGCAGAGATGGTTAGTGTGGTTGATTTAGCTGCTTTGCTCCGAAAATGGCAGCATGGAGCTGTATACTCCCCAGGGAGCTGAGATGGTGTTAGGAATGTTTCATAGGCTCAATGAGCAGGGGTAATAATGATGTAGCGCCTTGGGCACCATTCCTGGTGGATATATACGCTTTATAACGCGCTCACTATTATTAATATAAACATGTAGTGGCTCATGAACCCATAGCGGCTCATAGGACCATTATAACAACAGGCCAAAGTATGAAGAAAGAAATTACTAGATGAAACAACTTTGAAACATTTACACAAGATTCACACGTTGCTACTACATGTACAGGGTGGCCCTAAGCACCGTCGATATATCGATATTACTCGATTATTCGACATTATTTTATATCGATATTGCCGATAGCAATTTTTTAATATCAAAATATTGAAATTTTCTATATTGAGGAATGATATCGTAAATATCGAAAATGCGTCAGATTATCATCAAAATAAATCTCCCGTTTGTGCTTTCACTTTGTGTTTAACGCTGTCTTGCTGTATATAAAATAAATTCTGCGGCAACTTGTGCCTCAAAATCAAAATAAAAACATTGTGGAATGCCAAGCGACTGCGGTGTGGTCGGGTGATCCACAGAATTTGAAGTTTTGTGATATCACTTCGAAAACATCCATCACAATGTCACACCATGCAAGCTGAATTCATAAGATGACCCAAACTATTCATATCATGAATGTTATTAAGAACATACATGTACGCAAATGTATACTTACAGCTGACTATAGCTTGCTTGTAACATCAGCTGGTGCACTGTTATCTTGAAAAGCTTGTTGGCGCTTGGCACACAAATACATGTACATGTACAGTGACATTGTCAGTGATACTGTGTAGCTGATTTACAGTTGACAAACTATTTCTAGCCGCTTGATTGGCTTGTGCAGGTTGAACGCAAAACACATGGACAAAAGAACCCCTACGGGGAAGCATGGATCTATTCCAGGCATTGGATATTGTGTATGCTGCATTCAAACTACATTGTATTTGTCAAGGCTGAAGAATGGGCAGGATGCATGCACACAGAACCAGTAATTTATTGATTTTATGGGGAAGAATAATTCACAAACAGAGTGTGTGTACTGTACACGTAACCCTATCACACAGACCATCATAAAGAGCCTAGATAGATCCATAACAGATCCGAAAAAGTCAGGTTGGCGTAGCGTACTTTCCTCGCCTTCCACCGCTTCCTCCGTGCTGTGACCTGGGTTCGAATCTCGCCTGGGCCAACATGTGGTTTGGGTTTACAGTCCGTACCTGATTCCGTGGGTTTTCCCCAGAATATTCTTTTGGAATTTTCCTCCCACCTCTAAAACTGTAATTTCTTCTCATTGTCTTTAATCTCTCCACAGGTTTCTTCAGGCTTGCAGAGCTACCTAGGGTGCTTTTGAGGAATCCTTGGTTTCATTACCAGAATATAATAATGATAAAAAAAATCCTTTCTGGACCTCCAAATACCAAGATTTAAGATTATGGGAACCCCTTTCACTCTAGCAAGAATCCAACAAGGCTTCTACTATATACACAGGCCTGCTCTCTACAGGGGTAAAATTCAACCCTGATTGGGACCATGGTTATGAGTAAACTTTACCCAGGTAAAAAATGCCAAACCTACAACCGACCTGTGCCATAACGGTGTATCAATTTTTGTGAACGGTATGCCTTGACTACCCTTGTTTGATTGGACCAGCTAGACTTCACTTACATTACGTGGAACGCCTTTTGGATTTCAACACGGGTCCACCGGCAAGACAATACATGTAGTGAAAAGGCCTACATGTACATGTACGGTAGTACATGTATAGGGCTAGGTACGGTACATACATGTACATGTACATGTAGTGCTCCACCCAGTTGGCCTACATGTACATGTAGTTTTACATGTTAAGCCTTCATTAACCCTCCTGCTATTTAAACAGTCACAGACAGTCGAAATTTCCTCAACTTTCCCTGCTTTACCGTTACTTTAACACAGGCTAGTCACCAGCAGTCAAATCATATGTCAAGCCATGGGTGTCGCAAGGCCCCCCCCGGAAAAAAAAAAAGGAAAAAGAGGTGCGAAGCCATATTGCTGGGGGAGGGCAAATGCTCCCCTGCTCACGCTAGGAAAAATGATAAATTGAGAATATAATGAAAAAGTTGAGGAATCTTGGGGAAAAATTTGCTTGGCCTCCCCCCCCCCGGAAACTATCCTGGCGACGCCCATGCAAGCAAGCACTGTGACTAGTCAAACTCAGTCTGTGTAAATGGTCCGTAGTCTACAGACCATGAACATACAAAGCAGGCAAGTTGTGTGGGCACGTACAGCTGGCTCATCAATTATCAAGTTGTACATTTTGTATGCTTAATTATTACTGTTTGCTTCCTTGATATGTATGCAGTGCATAACAGCCAACCAATGAGCAAACTATATATGTACTACATGTACATGTATGTGATTGTTACAAAACATCTAAAAATTAAAATCATTGGGAACAGTACTTCATGGTGAAAGGAAACAGCGTGGATACAATTGAAAATACATAAAGTGAAAAATGATTAAATTCACCTTGAAAATAATTTTAAAAAAAGAAGGGAGTTTCATCGTTTTCATTTTAAGAGGCAATGTACATACATACGTAAAATTTTACCTCCCAAACACCGACTCATTACAGTAATTACTCATCTCATGCCCCTTTAAATTAAATGTGTCTTTCAGCTTGATATTCTAAGGAAGTTATATCCCCCTCGCAGATGGTACACCTATCATTCACAGGTGCATCATCTGCATAGTGGGGGAAGTGACCTATCTAAATTACACTGTACAAATCAAAAATATACACTGCCCAAAGTAATTACTCTAACGGAATAGCCACACATCAGCAGGCTCATAACTGTGTACATCTACCCAGATTATCCACCCCGGCCCCGTGATAAATGACAATGATTGTTGATACTGAGGCATGCACTGATGCGCCACAGTTATTACCACTTGTGCACTAATGTAATAAGCCTTGCGGTTTTATCATTAATTTGTGTGTTTTTTTATTGCATCAATTTAGAGCTGACGTGGGCAACTGTTCACTTATAGTCAATTGATACAATGTACATAAATTACATTTGGAATTGAAATACCCGTACACTGCGTAGGCTACGGGAACACATAAATGTTACTTTAAAACATCATTAGCATGATTAGGTACATATTAATTTAAATTTAGTGCGTGGAAATTGATTTCTGTACCTGGTATTGTTAACGTGCATCGCATGTTCATCAACCCTAACTCTCATGCAACCCAATCCTGCAAAATCGTCTGACTGCCTCAATGTAAAACTTGCATACACTATCAGCCTCAACCCTCCGATTTATTACAGGCATGCAACTGGGAAGTCACAAAAAAGAGGAAATTCACATCTTTCCAAGATTTTGTACAGCGTTTTTCTATTTTCAATGGCACACATGGGAAATGAAAAAAGAGGAAATGAAAACAGCTGATCCGAGGAAAGTTGCATGCCTGTGACAAGTCATCTGTTATTTCTTGATTGTGGTCCTTAGAGGGGTGACCACTGCCCCAATCCTGCAAAATCCTCCAGCAATGACTGTCAATGTGTTGAGGCAGACCACATTCTGGAGCAGTGCGGAGGATTTCAAGTATACATGTAATCTAGGCCTATGCACAGCTGAACATTATAAACAAGTAAAACAACACAAGTTCTGGCCTAAGACCTTGACACAGTGCATCCTCCAAAATCAGCCACACATTGTTGACATAGCCTAAATCCTGCAAAATACTCCACTTTGCAAAGATAATTTTGGAGGATTTGGGAAAGTTAAGGTTAAAAATATATTCGTTTAGCATTTTTCTTTGATGGTTAGGCAGTTAGACTTCTACCTTCTTTGAGTTCTACGGTAAATAGGGTTGGAGCAAGAAAGTGAATGTTTACAAATAAACAATTAATCTGTCCTTCATTCAAATTACTTGAATAATAGGTTACGGCCTCAATCCTCCAAAATCATCCATCTTTTCTTGAATTTGTTTAGTGAATTAGATTTGACCACCACACAATTCTTCGAAATCCTCCAACAATCACTGTCTGCTTATGTACCAGTAGAGACAGTGCTGATGATATCCAGTAAATACGTACAGTATTTTGCCTTGATGTATGCATGGCTAAGCATAAAACAACAAAAGTGACAGCTTTAAACATTGACAGAGATACATTTGTACATGTACATGTACACATGTAACAGCATGTACCTGTAGTACATTGAAGACTCCATCTTTAGTGTTTGTACCTTGCCTTACATTATATGTTAGCGGTCTCCTTCCAAATTTTTCAAAGATGTTGTTGTTAGGGCACTTGTCAGTAGTCAAGTTAAAGGGACATTGCGATTGCGGCCTACAATGCACCCAATTGGGCAACAAAATTCCTTTTTTAACGCAACTGTTTTAATTGGAAGGAGCATTTTAAGGAAGGAGTATTTTGTTTAAATTGGAAGGAGAACGAATTTCGGGGGTCACAATTTTGTTCCCCCCCCCCCAAACATCGAGCTGTGCTCAAGGCTAGTTGCGAATCCAGCAGCACAGTGAAATCTTCGCAGTATGCAGACATGTAAGAAACAACACTTGTGTGACACACACACAACGTGTACTGTTCATTGAATAGAGACGTCTTGAAAATGCCTAAGCATGCTTATGCCACACCACACACAAATGTGTCTGATGTAAACAACCGGTTTTTTCGTCCTAATACCAAACGGTAAGACATTAGGGTTGTTTCCTTTCAACCAGACCTTTACATGTTAATGTAAGAAAACAATCCAAAACTTGAAATTTTGGGGATTTTAGACTGCAATGCCCCTTTAAACCCGAAATGAAATAAAAGCCTGCTTACACATGTAGGATCACTTTCTAACTTCGTATTATAACCTGCAAAGTGACAGTATGGAGGTGATTTAATGAGGATACCATTTTTCATCACATGATAAATAATCACAAAGAAAAGAAAAAAAAAGTGACCCCACAGTTTCACCATGAGAGTGAAAATGACGTTTGACAAGGGTTTTTTGATCAACATATAATATGTATGAGAAATTTTTCTCATACAATCTATGTTTTTGATGAGCACATTTTTTGGGTTCACAATTTGAACCGAAACCCCTAAACCTGAACAGTGTCTCTCCGAAATGACATCACAGCAACAGCACACTCAGTTGTCCGGAAAAAAACAGACAATTTTAATGTTTATAGAAGTGCACTTTTCAATAAAAATTAACCAAAAAAGGATGTCAAACAGTGTTCATAC
This sequence comes from Patiria miniata, assembly GCF_015706575.1. Lineage (NCBI taxonomy): Eukaryota > Metazoa > Echinodermata > Asteroidea > Valvatida > Asterinidae > Patiria > Patiria miniata. The sequence goes on along the minus strand of NW_024037075.1, from coordinate 14,544,607 downwards.
ACTTAAGAGGAGTAGAAAGATGCACAAAATATTTTCCTAAGAAAAATTCATTCCGTGAACCCTTTATAAGGATACGCTTTAGGCCCCTATATTTTTTCAAGCCACTAATGACGGATGTTGACCAAGCCAGAAAGTATGTGAATTACTTCCTGTATGGTCCTCTGAAAATGAAACCACATTCAGTATTGTCTGTCAAAAGGAATACAGATCTATATTAAAGCTATAGTCCATCATTTGTAATTAGTGCATTTTGTTCGTTTGAAGCAACAAAAGTGTTCAAAATCTAATGAAGGATACTGAGCAACTAACCTGATGAAGTTTCAGCTAAGCTTCAGCTGTACATTCCGAGAAAAGCAGCATTCTAGGATCTCAATTTCAAATCAAAAGTTACTGAATCATGTTTTGAATTGTTTTGAATTGCAGCTATACGCGGCGTCGCGCACTGATCCGACGAATTATAGGCCTAACAACCGCGCGCGCGTGTGTGCGTCGTTCCAAAACTTGTGCGCGCTGCGCTGAATAACAAAACGAACTACTAATTTAAATTTTCCTACGGTGCTTCTTAAGAATCACCGTTGGAAATGCCTTCTTTCGTTGATTACTTCAAAATGACAGCTTCCCAGAAAGAATAATTTCACAGGGAGTTTAGTCCCCTTACTATCTTTCAACCAAGTTTGTTTTTCAACAGTAATTACTCCAGTTACTTTTCGGATGGCTGCAAATGATGGACTATAGCTTTAATTAATGTTTAGTTTTCCATTACACTGCAATGATTGCATGGTGTAAATTGGACAGTGCTCAGACAAAATGAAACAACACTATCAAGTTTTAGGTGTTATGCAGATTGTCGAATGTCATGAATACATTTTCTAGTTTTGATTTTTTTTTTTCATTCTCAGAAGCATACATAAAAATTCAATTGGGATTGTATTCTGCCTAGCACTAAAAAGGAATCAAAAGAATTTACAATTTTTTTAGATTTGTTTGTCCATGAAAACGTAAACCTTTAACCCTAACCAGCCCAAATTGTCCAAATCCTCTTTGCAAAATGGAGGCTACCGGCAGTGTTCGATTTCCTTAAAAAGAATTGCATAGCAAGGCTGTTGGACAATTTTGCAGTGCATTGTCACCTGTGTCCTTGTCCGTAGCAAAAATGCTTGACCTTCATTCAGATGATATAGCTTGAAATTTCCAGCTTTATGGGGAGTCTGGCGAATCTCCCCAGACCATGTCAATAGTCATCCAGTAGAAAGCTAGAAATTTCAAGCTAATACTTCAATTCTAGGCCTACCTATGAAGAAAAAACAGGGGTGTGAGTGACCTCTGACAAAATAGCTGAAAATAGCTGAAAAAAGGTGTAAAAAAAAGCTGAACTTTGGAAATCTCCTATACTTTTGTACACAGCAAGTGAGGGAAAATAGCTGAAATCCACAAAAAAAGCTGAAATCAGCTATAAAGCTGAGATTTCACACCCTGAAAAAGTGGCGTTCGGATTGCAACATTCTTTACGCAGTCAGCATGGTCTCACATGTCACAGGTCATTTTGGAAAATAAAAGAAATATCAGAATGTCACTTAAAATTGAGTGTCATTTAGTCAGCTGTTTTGGTGAGTCTTTTCAGGGAAAGATTTCCGTATACATAGTTCACTCAACACTCTGTGTACAAACCCTATGAGTGGACTGAAAAATTCTAAGTGTTTTTTTAAGAAAATGCTTGTATTTTCTCACTGCTCAAATTGACTTTGATGACATGAAATTGCTATCTGGGGGCTTGTTAGTCAATACAGAGGAAAATTAGTGAACTTCGCATATGGTAATCTTGCCCTTTTCAGGAACAGGGTCCTAAGGGCGATCGTGAAGTGTAGGCCCCTGTTTTGTTTTTTCAAACATGTCAAATTAGAATCAAAAATGTTTTTTTTATTGCTCAAAAATCACCTTTAAAGCTAGTCCGAGTAACTTGGACCCAACTTATCGCCTTTTTTAACATTTGGACATGGTCTGGCGATAGTAAGGTCCAAGCTAATATAGTACCGCGACCTAGACAACACAGTCCCAAAAACCAACATTTTCCAACAAAAAAAATCAGATTTCACCTTCAAAACGGCCTCCAAATTACTAGATATGCCACCTTAGGTACAAGTAGACATCGATAATTAAGATGGTTGTCCAAATGTTAAAAAAGGCGATAAGTTGGGTCCAAGTTACTCGGACTACTTTAAAGCAGACTTTTATCAATTCTAAATTCTAATGACACCTGTTTTGCAATTTTGAACAGATTCTTGGGGTAGAAATCCTAAAAACAATTCAAAAACTCCAACAGAATGGGGACCATGACAATACACAACTGCCTTAAATTTGTCGATTATTTCGATTGTCAAATTAATTTCGGGTTAGGGGAAAGTGCGCCATCAAGTCATCGATCGTCATTTCCAAATTAAATACAAACACTCCGTTTGCCCAGTTTCCGGACGAGGACTTTTCTGTGCACGATCTGGGCCCAAGCTTGGAGTTTTGAGGTCCCAAAGAGTGAGATTTTAATATATTATAATATAATTCAAAAATATACATGTAGGCACTAAACAGAAAGCAAAAACTGAAAAGTTGTAGCGATTTACCTGGTCAAACGAACTGTGCTGCGCATCCATGCTCATCGGCCTCGGCATTCATCGTAGGTCCCCGCAGGTACCTAGGGTGACCGTATGGAAAAGACACAATTCTGCTAGATGCGCTTCAAAATATGCTAGATTTAACAAAAATCTGCTATTCCAGTGCTAATTAGCTTGAGTAACTCCAGCTCTAATGCGATAGGCATTAGAGCCGGAGTTACTCAAACTAAGTACTAATCACCAATAATTACACAAAACACATTAACACTGATGATACGGACATGCAGATGTCAGAAGATTTCCTGTAAAACAAATTTTAAAAAATATAAAATTTCCTTTAAAAAATGACAAATTAAAAAATTCACTACAAAAATGGCGCTTATCTAGCCTGGCATTTATATTTATTTTCTGCAAGGTTCACCGATTTAACAGAATTATTGTTCATTCTGCTGGAGTGCTAGAGTTTCTGGCACTGGCAGATCCCATTTTGTTTAAAACAAATCTGTCAGATCTAGCCGAAAATCGGCTAAAACGGTCACCGAAACCCATGCCAGGCCGCATCGATCGCCTGCCCCCCGCCCCCCCCCCCCTCCCGGCCCCGGCCCCGCCCCCGCCCGTTTTATTTTCTTCATGGGGGGGGGGGGGGGGGAAAAAAAGGGAAAGGACACTATCTGACTATTGGGGGCGCTGATCAAGGAGAACGATATTATTATTGTGCACAATGATAATAGTGCTGAAAAACAACTTCGAGCATTGTTTTCTTCCGAACGATAAGTTCCTGGTTGAAATCCTTTCACAGGGTACTACATAAGACATGAGACATAAGAAAACTTTATTAATCTCCAGATGAAGAAATTACAATGCTCGCAAAGCTTATTAAAAAGGGAAGTACACTGAATACAAAATACATTAGTTACAATTTACAGATACCAGATAAAAACATTGCACGTGAAGGAGAAGCCTGTACCTGTCACCCACTGTCTAGTCATCCAAAACAAAATTCATCTTTTAAAAATGGCATTGAAGAATTTAATTCCCATTGGGGAAAAAGGATGAAGATGGCAATTGGTGCGAGCAGCCGGCAGTCTCATTCTTCCACTTCTTCTATGACCTGCAAGCTCATGCAGCGCAAAGTGTGTATTTGGTACCAGCCCTATTTTTCAGTCAGAACACTAAGCTTTTTCTCATTTTATATTGATGCATATTGCATGTATAATAACCATCGTGTCTGAGGTCAAGGGCGGATCCAGAACACAATTTTTTTTTGGGTGGGGCCACAATTTTTTGGTCCCCCCAATTGAAAGTGGGTCAAAAAATTACGGCGTGGGGTTCGGGGCCGCTTAAGGCTTCTAGATGCTCTGTGGTGCGATCTGAGGCAATTTCTGACCACTTTAACTAATGTTTTTTGAGGAAAAGATGGTGGTGTACTATGTCACATACAAAACAAAAATTGGTTTCGTTTTGTTTGTTTTTTTGGGGGGGGAGGCATGGCCCCCTTTGGCCCCCCCCGGATCCGCCCTTGTCTGAGGTGCGCAGGATTGCATACCGTTTGAAGCATTGAAGTTATAGTGACTTGAAGTGCTAAGTCTTCCTCTCCAGCCTTCAAAAGCTCCATCCAAAACCAACAAAAACGTCACAGCCCCTGCTAGACATTAATCCACTCTCGTCAACTTCCAGTTAAGTCTCTGGTGGACCGTTCGGGAGTTTGATCTACAAAGTACAACGTACAAGTCGGGTTGAAGATCTGTTTCTTGAGTTGTAGCTACAGGAGCATTTTCTGGGGCATTGTCCTTAAGTAAACTCTAGAAAAATGAATTTCCTTCAATTAATTCTATTCCTGGGCTCGGAGATTGAGAGGCGCGGGGGGGGGGGTGTCTGTTCCTTTGATGTAGTAGCGTTTTCTGGGGCAATTTCCTTAATTAAGGTCTTCACAAATAAATGTTTCCGTGCAGGACCGGGACGGCACCATGGTCAGCCATGACATGATTTTCCAAGTCTTGATTTTCGGGCAATTTGTCAATAGAAGATTCCCAATATTTTTGCATATGTGTACTTGATACTTTCTACACTCGGAAAAGTCTGCAGCCTATGGGGCCTTATGCACGAGTCGGCCTTAAGCGAAAGCCGGGAGGAAAAACATTTTTTTTTAACTTTCGAAGAGAAATGAAAAAAAATTAATTACTTAAATTCCAGTTTGCTTCAATGAATAACTTAAGATTTGTAATTTTACAGTGCCTAATGTTTAAGGCCAGATAAAAAAAAACCAATCAAATAAGGCTACCTATGTTATCCCTGCAAAAAATAGTCTAGCGCCATCACATTCAACGTGAGTTAACAATACATTTGGGGAACTCGACAATTATATAATAGGCCGCCACAGGGCCGCCGGCCGATCACGTTCTGGCCGTATTTATTTTTTTGTGCAGCTTTTTCCCCGCCTTTGAATGTCTGTCATTTGGGCTTTGGCCAGCAATGACATAACATAACTCAAATTTCGGGCATTTTGCCAATAAAAATTACAGGACACATTGTAGCTGGCTAGTTTCGCTACTGTGCATATTGTACCATAAATTTGAAGTCCGCAGACCAATATAACTGGAGACAAATAAATTGAAGTCCGCAGACCAATATAACTGAAGACAATAGACATAGGCCTAGCACTGAAAAATGAACTATATATAAACACATCAGAAATTCCTGACAAGTCTGAAAAGACTATGGAAAATTGCAATGGAATATTGCAAACAAACTCTTCATCGTTCAAAAGTCGGCCAATCAGGGCTACAACATGCACAAAACAACCAAGTCTTAATTCACACCCAAGACTTTTGGAGAAAATACAAGATATAGTAACTAATTCCCGCTAGTTTCGTTTTGTGCAGTAACCCCTATAGCAGGGCCTGTCGGCGCCGTGTAGGACTGGCTCTCTATAATTATGTCAGTCACTACAATGGAATATTGCAAACAAACTCTTCATCGTTCAAAAGTCGGCTAATCAGGGCTACAACATGCACAAACAACCAAGTCTTACACTGTAAAAAATTTGCCCGTAATTTTACGGTAAAAGCACTGTCAAACGGGTTGCCAACAAAAGACCGTAAAATTACGGTCAGTTACGGGTTTCAAAAATGACGGTGACCGTAATTTTAACGCGAATTTCCCGTAAATTTAACGGCAATTTGCCGTAAAGTAATGGAATACAAAGTGGGTGGCGTCAGAGCTGAGTGTAGGGGTAGGGAGGGGGGTAGGTTCTAGTTGCAGCAGCTGGGAGTGGGGTATGCATACGTCTTGCAGCTTGTCTTTTACACGCATAGTGGTTTTCAAATCACTTAAGGTGAAATTATCTTTAAGTTGTAATTTTCATTTACAACTTTTTACCGATCCCACAGAAAGGGTCAACCTATTGCTGGTCAACACCGCAGGATTAGCTGCTTGACTCTTCAAATTTCGCAATACCAAAGCTTTGACGTCCCAATGATCAGCACGTAGCGAACGTTGCGTGAGTGCACACGAATCACAGCTTTAAAAACTAGGCGGTTGTGAGGGTTTGAAAGGGGAGGGGTTTTGAAAAGTTACGAATACAAACCATTGTGAATCCCAGCCTGCGTCAGGGCACCAAGTTTTACTGGAAATGCACGTAGCACGTTCTTTCTTGTGACGGTTCGAGCAATAACGGTACTAAACCGTAAACAATACGGGAAATGGACAGTGTTTTTACGGGTTTTGTTTACAGTGTAATTCACACCCAAGACTTTTGGAGAAAATGCGAGATGTAGTAATTGAGTTCCTCCAGTTTCGTTTTGTGCATAACTCATATAGCAAGACCTGTCAGCGCTGTTCTCGACTGGCTCTCTATATCTCGATCAAAAGGTACCTTAACATTGGAAATTAGAGACAAACTCTACACCGTTGGAAAGCTGTTGAATAGGCCTACATTGTGCAAAAACAACCAAGTTCAGACCCAAGACTTTTGGAGAAAATGCAAGATGTAGTAATTGAGTTTCTCGAGTTTCGTTTTGTACAGTAACTCCCATAGCAAGACCTGTCAGCACTCTGCTCAACTGGCTCTCTATATCTCGATCAAAAGCTACCTCAACATGAATTGTACAAACTTTATACTGTTGCAAAGCAGATGAAAAGGCCAACCAGCATACAAATCGGCAAGGCCCTAGACCTGAACATTTTGGTGAAAACCGCATATGTATTACCTGATGCCACTAGTTTAGTTTTTGTGCAGAAAATCCCATAGCAAGGCCTGTCAGCGCCAACCCGCATGGCTCTCATGTATCGCAGTCTAAAGGTACCTTAACATGAATGGTTCTGGACAAACTTTATACAGTTAGAAAGCGGATGAATAGGCAAACAATCAAGCAAATCGGCAAGGCTCTAGATCTGAAACTGTTGGAGAAAACCGCAGATGTAGTACCTGATGCCACTAGTTCCGTTTTTGTGTAGTAAATCCCATAGCATGGCCTGTCAGCGCCAACCCACATGGCTCTCATGTATCGTTGTCTAAAGGTACCGTAACATGGACGGTTCTAGACAAACTTTATACTGTTGGAAAGCGGATATATAAGCCAACCAGCATGCTAATCGGCAAGGTTCTAGACTTGACACTTTGGAGAAAACCGAAGATGTAGTACCTGATGCCACTATAGTTTCGTTTTTGTGCAGTAAATCCCATAGAAAGGTCTGTCAGCGCCAACCCGAATGGCTCTCATGTATCGCAGTCTAAAGGTACCTTAACATAAATGGTTCTGGACAAACTTGGTACCGTTAGAAAGCGGATGAATAGGCAAACCATCATGCAAATCGGCAAGGCTCTAGATCTGAAACTGTTGGAGAAAACCGCAGATGTAGTACCTGATGCCACTAGTTCCGTTTTTGTGTAGTAAATCCCATAGCATGGCCTGTCAGCGCCAACCCACATGGCTCTCATGTATCGTTGTCTAAAAGTACCGTAACATGGACGGTTCTAGACAAACTTTATACCGTTGGAAAGCGGATGAATGGGCCAACCAGCATGCAAACCGGCAAGGCTCTAGATCTTAGACTTGACACTTTTGGAGAAACCGAAGATGTAGTAGCTGATGCCACTAGATTCGTTTTTGTGCAGTGAGCCCCATAGGGAGGCCTGTCAGCACCACCCGCCTGGCTCCCATGTATTGCAGCCTAAAGGTACCTTAACGTAGATGGATCTGGACAAACTTGGTACCGTTTGGAAGCGGATGAATGGGCCAAACAGCATGCAAATCGGCAGGGCGCTAGACCTGAAACTTTTGGAGAAAAGCGCAGATGTAGTAGCTGATGCCACTAGTTTCGTTTTTGTGCAGTGAGTCCCATAGGAGGCCTGTCAGCGCCAACCCACCTGGCTCCTATGTATCGCAGCCTAAAGGTACCTTAACGTAAATGGATCTGGACAAACTTGATACCGTTTTGAAGGCGATGAATGGGCCAACCATCATGCAAATCGCCAGGTCGCAGGTCCTGAAACTTTTGGACAAAAGCGCAGATGTAGTAGCTGATGCCACTAGTTTCGTTTTTGTGCAGTAGGTCCCATAGGGAGGCCTGTCAGCGCCAACCCGCCTGGCTCCCATGTATCGCAGCCTAAAGGTACCTTAACGTGAATGGATCTGGACAAACTTGGTACCGTTTTGAAGCGGATGAATGGGCCAACCAGCATGCAAATTGGGAGGGCGCAGGACTTGAAACTTTTGGAGAAAAGCGAAGATGTAGTAGCTGATGACACTAGTTTCGTTTTTGTGCAGAGAGTCCCATAGCATGGCCTGTCAGCGCCAACCCGTCTTGCTCCCATGTATCGCAGATAAAGGTACCTTAACGTAAATGGATCTGGACAAACTTGGTACCGTTTTGAAGCGCATGAATGGGCCAACCATGCAATGCAATTGAGAGGGCGCAGGACTTGAAACTTTTGGAGAAAAGCGCAGATGTAGTAGCTGATGCCACTAGTTTCGTTTTTGTGCAGTGAGTCCCATAGGGAGGCCTGTCAGCGCCAACCCGCCTGGCTCCCATGTATCGCAGCCTAAAGGTATCTTAACGTAATTGGATCTGGACAAACTTTATACCGTTTTGAAGCGGATGAATGGGCCAACCAGCATGCAAATCGGCAGGGCGCTAGATCTGAAACTGTTGGAGAAAACCGCAGATGTAGTACCTGATGCCACTAGTTCCGTTTTTGTGTAGTAAATCCCATAGCATGGCCTGTCAGCGTCAACCCACATGGCTCTCATGTATCGTTGTCTAAAAGTACCGTAACATGGACGGTTCTAGACAAACTTTATACCGTTGGAAAGCGGATGAATGGGCCAACCAGCATGCAAACCGACAAGGCTCTAGATCTTAGACTTGAAATTTTTGGAGAAACACGCAGATGTAGTAGCTGATGCCACTAGTTTCGTTTTTGTGCAGTGAGCCCCATAGGGAGGCCTGTCAGCACCAACCCGCCTGGCTCCCATGTATTGCAGCCTAAAGGTACCTTAACGTAGATGGATCTGGACAAACTTGGTACCGTTTGGAAGCGGATGAATGGGCCACCAGCATGCAAATCGGCAGGCGCTAGACCTGAAACTCTTGGAGAAAAGCGCAGATGTAGTAGCTGATGCCACTAGTTTCGTTTTTGTGCAGTGAGTCCCATAGGGAGGCCTGTCAGCGCCAACCCACCTGGCTCCCATGTATCGCAGCCTAAAGGTACCTTAACGTAAATGGATCTGGACAAACTTGATACCGTTTGAAGGCGATGAATGGGCCAACCATCATGCAAATCGCCAGGTCGCAGGTCCTGAAACTTTTGGACAAAAGCGCAGATGTAGTAGCTGATGCCACTAGTTTCGTTTTTGTGCAGTAGGTCCCATAGGGAGGCCTGTCAGCGCCAACCGCCTGGCTCCCATGTATCGCAGCCTAAAGGTACCTTAACGTGAAATGGATCTGGACAAACTTGGTACCGTTTTGAAGCGGATGAATGGGCCAACCAGCATGCAAATCGGGAGGGCGCAGGACTTGAAACTTTTGGAGAAAAGCGAAGATGTAGTAGCTGATGACACTAGTTTCGTTTTTGTGCAGTGAGTCCCATAGGGAGGCCTATCAGCGCCAACCCGTCTTGCTCCCATGTATCGCGGATAAAGGTACCTTAACGTAAATGGATCTGGACAAACTTGGTACCGTTTTGAAGCGCATGAATGGGCCAACCAGCATGCAAATTGGGAGGGCGCAGGACTTGAAACTTTTGGAGAAAAGCGCAGATGTAGTAGCTGATGCCACTAGTTTCGTTTTTGTGCAGTGAGTCCCATAGGGAGGCCTGTCAGCGCCACCCGCCTGGCTCCCATGTATCGCAGCCTAAAGGTATCTTAACGTAATTGATCTGGACAAACTTTATACCGTTTTGAAGCGGATGAATGGGCCAACCAGCATGCAAATCGGCAGGGCGCTAGATCTGAAACTGTTGGAGAAAACCGCAGATGTAGTACCTGATGCACTAGTTCCGTTTTTGTGTAGTAAATTCCATAGCATGGCCTGTCAGCGTCAACCCACATGGCTTTCATGTATCGCAGTCTAAAAGTACCGTAACATGGACGTTCTAGACAAACTTTATACCGTTGGAAAGCGTGATGGGCCAACCAGCATGCAAACCGACAAGGCTCTAGATCTTAGACTTGAAATTTTTGAGAAAAACGCAGATGTAGTAGCTGATGCCACTAGTTTCGTTTTTGTGCAGTGAGCCCCATAGGGAGGCCTGTCAGCACCAACCCGCCTGGCTCCCATGTATTGCAGCCTAAAGGTACCTTAACGTAATATGGATCTGGACAAACTTGGTACCGTTTTAAGCGGATGAATGGGCCAACCAGCATGCAAATCGGCAGGGCGCTAGACCTGAAACTCTTGGAGAAAAGCGCAGATGTAGTACTGATGCCACTAGTTTCGTTTTTGTGTCAGTGAGTCCCATAGGGAGGCCTGTCAGCGCCAACCCACCTGGCTCCCATGTATCGCAGCCTAAAGGTACCTTAACATAAATGGATCTGGACAAACTTGATACCGTTTTGAAGGCGATGAATGGCCAACCTCATGCAAATCGCCAGGTCGCAGTCCTGAAACTTTTGGACAAAGTGCAGATGTAGTAGCTGATGCCACTAGTTTCGTTTTTGTGCAGTAGGTCCCATAGGGAGGCCTGTCAGCGCCAACCCGCCTGGCTCCCATTATCGCAGCCTAAAGGTACCTTAACGTGAATGGATCTGGACAAACTTGGTACCGTTTTGAAGCGGATGAATGGGCCAAACAGCATGCAAATCGGCAGGGCGCTAGACCTGAAACTTTCGAGAAAAGCGAAGATGTAGTAGCTGATGACACTAGTTTCGTTTTTGTGCAGTAGTCCCATAGGGAGGCCTATCAGCGCCAACCCGTCTTGCTCCCATGTATCGCAGATAAAGGTACCTTACGTAAATGGATCTGGACAAACTTGGTACCGTTTTGAAG
>NW_024037075.1:14466064-14528564 GCF_015706575.1 Patiria miniata | reverse complement strand
GTGCACAAGCCCTTGCCCTATGCGTTAACGCATACACACACTTGAAAAAACGACAAAGTACTAACCCATTCCCTTATATTTGACCCATATTGACTTATATGTTTTTTACACGTTTCAGACCATTTTAGAATTTCTTATGTTTTTCTTTATTTTGGGGTGTCGGAAATAGACAACTTTTGGCCATAACTCCTGACCCCAATGACCTATGACCTTGACCTTTGGGGTCAGAGGTCATGACCTCCCCCGAAAGTTTTTGACATAGTCACAATGTTATGCTCCCCAGGGGTCAAAGGTTATGACCTCTCAAAGTTTTTTTCCTATACTTTGTGCAGTAACCTTTGACCCCGTGACCTTTGACCCCTAGGGAGCATAACCTTGTGACCCCACCAACAGTTGCGGGGGGTCATGACCTTTGACCTCAGGGTCACCAACCTTATACTCCGAGGTCGGCCTACAGAAGATCCCTTAACTCTAACCCCTAACCCTAACCCTAACCCTAACCCTAACCCTAACCCTAACCCTAACCCTAACCCTAACCCTAACCCTAACCCTAACCCTAACCCTAACCCTAACCCTAACCCTAACCCTAACCCTAACCCTAACCCCTAACCCTAACCCTAACCCTAACCCTAACCCCCTAACCCTAACCCTAACCCCTAACCCTAACCCTAACCCTAACCCTAACCCTAACCCTAACCCTAACCCTAACCCTAACCCTAACCCTAACCCCTAACCCTAACCCTACAACTTCCATCAACTTCAATCAACTTCCTACAACTTCCTACAAACTTCCTACAACTTCCATCAACTTCCATCAAATCCCTACAACTTCCTACAACTTCCATCAACTTCCATCAACTTCCATCAACTTCCATCAAATCCATACAACTTCCTACAACTTCCATCAACTTCCATCAACTTCCTACAACTTCCTACAAATTCCATCAAATTCCATCAACATCCTACAACTTCCATCAACTTCCATCAAATCCCTACAACTTCCTACAACTTCCTACAACTTTCTACAACTTCCATCAACTTCCATAAACTTCCTACAACTTCCATCAAATTCCATCAACTTCCTACAACTTCCATCAACTTCCATCAAATCCCTACAACTTCCTACAACTTTCTACAACTTCCATCAACTTCCATCAACTTCCTACAACTTCCATCAAATTCCATCAACATCCTACAACTTCCATCAACTTCCATCAAATCCCTACAACTTCCTACAACTTCCTACAACTTTCTACAACTTCCATCAACTTCCATAAACTTCCTACAACTTCCATCAAATTCCATCAACTTCCTACAACTTCCATCAACTTCCATCAACTTCCATCAAATCCCTACAACTTCCTACAACTTTCTACAACTTCCATCAACTTCCATAAACTTCCTACAACTTCCATCAAATTCCATCAACTTCCTACAACTTCCATCAACTTCCATCAACTTCCTACAATTTCCATCAACTTCCATCAACTTCCATCAAATCCCTACAACTTCCTACAACTTCCTACAACTTCCTACAACTTCCATCAACTTCCTACAACTTCCATCAAATTCCATCAACTTCCTACAATTTCCATCAACTTCCATCAACTTCCATCAAATCCCTACAACTTCCTACAACTTCCATCAACTTCCATCAACTTCCTACAACTTCCATAAACTTCCTACAACTTCCTACAACTTCCATCAAATTCCATCAACTTCCTACAACTTCCATCAACTTCCATCAACTTCCATCAAATCCCTACAACTTCCTACAACTTCCATCAACTTCCATCAACTTCCTACAACTTCCATAAACTTCCTACAACTTCCTACAACTTCCATCAAATTCCATCAACTTCCTACAACTTCCATCAACTTCCATCAACTTCCATAAACTTCCTACAACTTTCTACAACTTCCATCAAATTCCATCAACTTCCTACAACTTCCATCAACTTCCATCAACTTCCATCAAATCCCTACAACTTCCTACAACTTCCTACAACTTCGATTAACTTCCATCAACTTCCTACAACTTCCTACAACTTCCATCAAATTCCATCATCTTCCTACAACTTCCTACAACTTCCATCAACTTCCTACAACTTCCTACAACTTCCATCAACTTCCTACAACTTCCTACATTCTCCTACAACTTCCATCAACTTCCATCAACTTCCATCAAATCCCTACAACTTCCTACAACTTCCATCAACTTCCTACAACTTCCTACAACTTCCATCAAATTCCATCATCTTCCTACAACTTCCTACAACTTCCATCAACTTCCTACAACTTCCTACAACTTCCATCAACTTCCTACAACTTCCTACATTCTCCTACAACTTCCATCAACTTCCATCAACTTCCATCAAATCCCTACAACTTCCTACAACTTCCATCAACTTCCTACAACTTCCTACAAATTCCATCAAATTCCATCAACTTCCTACAACTTCCATCAACTTCCATCAACTTCCATCAACTTCCATCAAATCCCTACAACTTCCTACAACTTCCATCAACTTCCATCAACTTCCTACAACTTCCTACAACTTCCTACAACTTCCATCAAATTCCATCAACTTCCTACAACTTCCATCAACTTCCATCAACTTCCATCAAATCCCTACAACTTCCTACAACTTTCTACAACTTCCATCAACTTCCATAAATTTCCTACAACTTCCATCAAATTCCATCAACTTCCTACAACTTCCATCAACTTCCATCAACTTCCATCAAATCCCTACAACTTCCTACAACTTCCTACAACTTCCTACAACTTCCTACAACTTCCATCAACTTCCATAAATTTCCTACAACTTCCATCAAATTCCATCAACTTCCTACAACTTCCATCAACTTCCATCAACTTCCATCAAATCCCTACAACTTCCTACAACTTCCTACAACTTCCTACAACTTCCATTAACTTCCATCAACTTCCTACAACTTCCTACAACTTCCATCAAATTCCATCAACTTCCTACAACTTCTATCAACTTCCATCAAATCCCTACAACTTCCTACAATTTCCTACAACTTCCACCAACTTCGATCAACTTCCTACAACTTCTTACAACTTCCTACAACTTCCATCAAATTCCATCAACTTCCTACAACTTCCATCAACTTCCATCAACTTCCTACAACTTCCATCAACTTCCATCAACTTCCATCAAATCCCTACAACTTCCTACAACTTCCTACAACTTCCTACAACTTCCATCAACTTCCATAAATTTCCTACAACTTCCATCAAATTCCATCAACTTCCTACAACTTCCTACAACTTCCTACAACTTCCTACAACTTCCTACAACTTCCTACAACTTCCTACAACTTCCATCAACTTCCATCAACTTCCTACAACTTCTTACAACTTCCTACAACTTCCTACATTTTCCTACAACTTCCATCAACTTCCATCAACTTCCATCAAATTCCTACAACTTCCATCAACTTCCATCAACTTCCTACAACTTTCATCAACTTCCATCTACTTCCATCAAATCCCTACAACTTCCTACAACTTCCTACAACTTCCTACAACTTCCATCAACTGCCATAAACTTCCATCAAAGTCCTACAACTTCCTACAACTTCCATCAACTTCCTACAACTTCCTACAACTTCCTACAACTTCCATCAACTTCCATCAACTTCCTACAACTTTCTACAACTTCCTACAACTTCCTACAACTTCCTACAACTTCCTACAACTTCCATCAACTTCCATCAACTTCCTACAACTTCCTACAACTTCCATCAACTTCCATCAACTTCCTACAACTTCCATCAAATTCCTACCAATTCCTTCAAATTCCTACAACTTCCTACAACTTCCTACAACTTCCTACAACTTCCTACAACTTCCTACAACTTCCATCAACTTCCATCAACTTCCTACAACTTCCATAAACTTCCTACAACTTCCTACAACTTCCATCAAATTCCATCAACTTCCTACAACTTCCATCAACTTCCATCAACTTCCATCAAATCCCTACAACTTCCTACAACTTCCATCAACTTCCATCAACTTCCTACAACTTCCATAAACTTCCTACAACTTCCTACAACTTCCATCAAATTCCATCAACTTCCTACAACTTCCATCAACTTCCATCAACTTCCATCAACTTCCATCAAATCCCTACAACTTCCTACAACTTCCTACAACTTCCTACAACTTCCATCAACTTCCATAAATTTCCTACAACTTCCATCAAATTCCATCAACTTCCTACAACTTCCATCAACTTCCATCAACTTCCATCAAATCCCTACAACTTCCTACAACTTCCTACAACTTCCTACAACTTCCATTAACTTCCATCAACTTCCTACAACTTCCTACAACTTCCATCAAATTCCATCAACTTCCTACAACTTCTATCAACTTCCATCAAATCCCTACAACTTCCTACAATTTCCTACAACTTCCTACAACTTCCATTAACTTCCATCAACTTCCTACAACTTCCTACAACTTCCATCAAATTCCATCAACTTCCTACAACTTCTATCAACTTCCATCAAATCCCTACAACTTCCTACAATTTCCTACAACTTCCACCAACTTCGATCAACTTCCTACAACTTCGATCAACTTCCTACAACTTCCATCAAATTCCATCAACTTCCTACAACTTCCATCAACTTCCATCAACTTCCTACAACTTCCATAAACTTCCTACAACTTCCTACAACTTCCATCAAATTCCATCAACTTCCTACAACTTCCATCAACTTCCATCAACTTCCATCAAATCCCTACAACTTCCTACAACTTCCTACAACTTCGATTAACTTCCATCAACTTCCTACAACTTCCTACAACTTCCATCAAATTCCATCATCTTCCTACAACTTCCTACAACTTCCATCAACTTCCTACAACTTCCTACAACTTCCTACAAATCCCTACAACTTCCTACAACTTCCTACAACTTCCTACAACTTCCATCAACTTCCATCAAATTCCTACAACTTCCTACAACTTCCATCAACTTCCTACAACTTCCTACAACTTCCTACAACTTCCATCAACTTCCATCAACTTCCTACAACTTCCTACAACTTCCTACAACTTCCATCAACTTCCATCAACTTCCATCAACTTCCATCAACTTCCTACAACTTCCTACAACTTCCTACAACTTCCTACAACTTCCTACAACTTCCATCAAATCCCTACAACTTCCTACAACTTCCTACAACTTTCTACAACTTCCATCAACTTCCATAAACTTCCTACAACTTCCATCAAATTCCATCAACATCCTACAACTTCCATCAACTTCCATCAAATCCCTACAACTTCCTACAACTTCCTACAACTTTCTACAACTTCCATCAACTTCCATAAACTTCCTACAACTTCCATCAAATTCCATCAACTTCCTACAACTTCCATCAACTTCCATCAACTTCCATCAAATCCCTACAACTTCCTACAACTTCCTACAACTTCCATTAACTTCCATCAACTTCCTACAACTTCCTACAACTTCCATCAACTTCCTACAACTTCCATCAAATTCCATCAACTTCCTACAATTTCCATCAACTTCCATCAACTTCCATCAAATCCCTACAACTTCCTACAACTTCCATCAACTTCCATCAACTTCCTACAACTTCCATAAACTTCCTACAACTTCCTACAACTTCCATCAAATTCCATCAACTTCCTACAACTTCCATCAACTTCCATCAACTTCCATCAAATCCCTACAACTTCCTACAACTTCCATCAACTTCCATCAACTTCCTACAACTTCCATAAACTTCCTACAACTTCCTACAACTTCCATCAAATTCCATCAACTTCCTACAACTTCCATCAACTTCCATCAACTTCCATAAACTTCCTACAACTTTCTACAACTTCCATCAAATTCCATCAACTTCCTACAACTTCCATCAACTTCCATCAACTTCCATCAAATCCCTACAACTTCCTACAACTTCCTACAACTTCGATTAACTTCCATCAACTTCCTACAACTTCCTACAACTTCCATCAAATTCCATCATCTTCCTACAACTTCCTACAACTTCCATCAACTTCCTACAACTTCCTACAACTTCCATCAACTTCCTACAACTTCCTACATTCTCCTACAACTTCCATCAACTTCCATCAACTTCCATCAAATCCCTACAACTTCCTACAACTTCCATCAACTTCCTACAACTTCCTACAACTTCCATCAAATTCCATCATCTTCCTACAACTTCCTACAACTTCCATCAACTTCCTACAACTTCCTACAACTTCCATCAACTTCCTACAACTTCCTACATTCTCCTACAACTTCCATCAACTTCCATCAACTTCCATCAAATCCCTACAACTTCCTACAACTTCCATCAACTTCCTACAACTTCCTACAAATTCCATCAAATTCCATCAACTTCCTACAACTTCCATCAACTTCCATCAACTTCCATCAACTTCCATCAAATCCCTACAACTTCCTACAACTTCCATCAACTTCCATCAACTTCCTACAACTTCCTACAACTTCCTACAACTTCCATCAAATTCCATCAACTTCCTACAACTTCCATCAACTTCCATCAACTTCCATCAAATCCCTACAACTTCCTACAACTTTCTACAACTTCCATCAACTTCCATAAATTTCCTACAACTTCCATCAAATTCCATCAACTTCCTACAACTTCCATCAACTTCCATCAACTTCCATCAAATCCCTACAACTTCCTACAACTTCCTACAACTTCCTACAACTTCCTACAACTTCCATCAACTTCCATAAATTTCCTACAACTTCCATCAAATTCCATCAACTTCCTACAACTTCCATCAACTTCCATCAACTTCCATCAAATCCCTACAACTTCCTACAACTTCCTACAACTTCCTACAACTTCCATTAACTTCCATCAACTTCCTACAACTTCCTACAACTTCCATCAAATTCCATCAACTTCCTACAACTTCTATCAACTTCCATCAAATCCCTACAACTTCCTACAATTTCCTACAACTTCCACCAACTTCGATCAACTTCCTACAACTTCTTACAACTTCCTACAACTTCCATCAAATTCCATCAACTTCCTACAACTTCCATCAACTTCCATCAACTTCCTACAACTTCCATCAACTTCCATCAACTTCCATCAAATCCCTACAACTTCCTACAACTTCCTACAACTTCCTACAACTTCCATCAACTTCCATAAATTTCCTACAACTTCCATCAAATTCCATCAACTTCCTACAACTTCCTACAACTTCCTACAACTTCCTACAACTTCCTACAACTTCCTACAACTTCCTACAACTTCCATCAACTTCCATCAACTTCCTACAACTTCCTACAACTTTCATCAACTTCCATCAACTTCCTACAACTTCCATCAACTTCCATCTACGTCCATCAAATCCCTACAACTTCCTACAACTTCCTACAACTTCCTACAACTTCCATCAACTTCCATCAAATTCCTACAACTTCCTACAACTTCCATCAACTTCCTACAACTTCCTACAACTTCCTACAACTTCCATCAACTTCCATCAACTTCCTACAACTTCCTACAACTTCCTACAACTTCCTACAACTTCCTACAACTTCCTACAACTTCCATCAACTTCCATCAACTTCCTACAACTTCCTACAACTTCCATCAACTTCCATCAACTTCCTACAACTTCCATCAAATTCCGACCAATTCCTTCAAATTCCTACAACTTCCTACAACTTCCTACAACTTCCTACAACTTCCTACAACTTCCTACAACTTCCTACAACTTCCTACAACTTCCATCAACTTCCATCAACTTCCTACAACTTCCTACAACTTTCATCAACTTCCATCAACTTCCTACAACTTCCAACAACTTCCTACAACTTCCATCAACTTCTACAACTTCCTACAACTTCCTACAACTTCCATCAACTTCCTACAACTTCCTACAACTTCCATCAAATTCCATTATCTTCCTACAACTTCCTACAACTTCCATCAACTTCCATCAACTTCCATCAAATTCCTACAACTTCCTACAACTTCCTACAATTTTTCATCAACTTCCTACAACTTCCTACAACTTCCATCAACTTCCTACAACTTCCTACATTTTCCTACAACTTCCATCAACTTCCATCAACTTCCATCAAATTCCTACAACTTCCTACAACTTCCATCAACTTCCTACAACTTCCTACAACTTCCTACAACTTCCATCAACTTCCATCAACTTCCATCAACTTCCATCAACTTCCTACAACTTCCTACAACTTCCTACAACTTCCTACAACTTCCATCAACTTCCATCAACTTCCTACAACTTCCTACAACTTCCATCAACTTCCATCAACTTCCTACAACTTCCATCAACTTCCTACAACTTCCTACAACTTCCTACAACTTCCTACAACTTCCATCAACTTCCATCAACTTCCTACAACTTCCATCAACTTCCATCAACTTCCATCAACTTCCTACAACTTCCTACAACTTCCTACAACTTCCTACATTTTCCTACAACTTCCATCAACTTCCATCAACTTCCATCAAATTCCTACAACTTCCATCAACTTCCATCAACTTCCTACAACTTTCATCAACTTCCATCTACTTCCATCAAATCCCTACAACTTCCTACAACTTCCTACAACTTCCTACAACTTCCATCAACTGCCATAAACTTCCATCAAAGTCCTACAACTTCCTACAACTTCCATCAACTTCCTACAACTTCCTACAACTTCCTACAACTTCCATCAACTTCCATCAACTTCCTACAACTTTCTACAACTTCCTACAACTTCCTACAACTTCCTACAACTTCCTACAACTTCCATCAACTTCCATCAACTTCCTACAACTTCCTACAACTTCCATCAACTTCCATCAACTTCCTACAACTTCCATCAAATTCCTACCAATTCCTTCAAATTCCTACAACTTCCTACAACTTCCTACAACTTCCTACAACTTCCTACAACTTCCTACAACTTCCTACAACTTCCTACAACTTCCATCAACTTCCATCAACTTCCTACAACTTCCTACAACTTTCATCAACTTCCATCAACTTCCTACAACTTCCAACAACTTCCTACAACTTCCATCAACTTCTACAACTTCCTACAACTTCCTACAACTTCCATCAACTTCCTACAACTTCCTACAACTTCCATCAAATTCCATCATCTTCCTACAACTTCCTACAACTTCCATCAACTTCCATCAACTTCCATCAAATTCCTACAACTTCCTACAACTTCCTACAATTTCCATCAACTTCCTACAACTTCCTACAACTTCCATCAACTTCCTACAACTTCCTACATTTTCCTACAACTTCCATCAACTTCCATCAACTTCCATCAAATTCCTACAACTTCCTACAACTTCCATCAACTTCCTACAACTTCCTACAACTTCCTACAACTTCCATCAACTTCCATCAACTTCCATCAACTTCCATCAACTTCCTACAACTTCCTACAACTTCCTACAACTTCCTACATTTTCCTACAACTTCCATCAACTTCCATCAACTTCCATCAAATTCCTACAACTTCCATCAACTTCCATCAACTTCCTACAACTTTCATCAACTTCCATCTACTTCCATCAAATCCCTACAACTTCCTACAACTTCCTACAACTTCCTACAACTTCCATCAACTGCCATAAACTTCCATCAAAGTCCTACAACTTCCTACAACTTCCATCAACTTCCTACAACTTCCTACAACTTCCTACAACTTCCATCAACTTCCATCAACTTCCTACAACTTTCTACAACTTCCTACAACTTCCTACAACTTCCTACAACTTCCTACAACTTCCATCAACTTCCATCAACTTCCTACAACTTCCTACAACTTCCATCAACTTCCATCAACTTCCTACAACTTCCATCAAATTCCTACCAATTCCTTCAAATTCCTACAACTTCCTACAACTTCCTACAACTTCCTACAACTTCCTACAACTTCCTACAACTTCCTACAACTTCCTACAACTTCCATCAACTTCCTACAACTTCCATAAACTTCCTACAACTTCCTACAACTTCCATCAAATTCCATCAACTTCCTACAACTTCCATCAACTTCCATCAACTTCCATCAAATCCCTACAACTTCCTACAACTTCCATCAACTTCCATCAACTTCCTACAACTTCCATAAACTTCCTACAACTTCCTACAACTTCCATCAAATTCCATCAACTTCCTACAACTTCCATCAACTTCCATCAACTTCCATAAACTTCCTACAACTTCCTACAACTTCCATCAAATTCCATCAACTTCCTACAACTTCCATCAACATCCATCAACTTCCATCAAATCCCTACAACTTCCTACAACTTCCTACAACTTCGATTAACTTCCATCAACTTCCTACAACTTCCTACAACTTCCATCAAATTCCATCATCTTCCTACAACTTCCTACAACTTCCATCAACTTCCTACAACTTCCTACAACTTCCATCAACTTCCTACAACTTCCTACATTCTCCTACAACTTCCATCAACTTCCATCAACTTCCATCAAATCCCTACAACTTCCTACAACTTCCATCAACTTCCTACAACTTCCTACAAATTCCATCAAATTCCATCAACTTCCTACAACTTCCATCAACTTCCATCAAATCCCTACAACTTCCTACAACTTCCATCACCTTCCATCAACTTCCTACAACTTCCTACAAATTCCATCAAATCCCTACAACTTCCTACAACTTCCTACAACTTCCATCAACTTCCATCAACTTCCTACAACTTCCTACAACTTCCTACAACTTCCATCAAATTCCATCAACTTCCTACAACTTCCATCAACTTCCATCAACTTCCATCAAATCCCTACAACTTCCTACAACTTTCTACAACTTCCATCAACTTCCATAAATTTCCTACAACTTCCATCAAATTCCATCAACTTCCTACAATTTCCATCAACTTCCATCAACTTCCATCAAATCCCTACAACTTCCTACAACTTCCTACAACTTCCTACAACTTCCTACAACTTCCATCAACTTCCATAAATTTCCTACAACTTCCATCAAATTCCATCAACTTCCTACAACTTCCATCAACTTCCATCAACTTCCATCAAATCCCTACAACTTCCTACAACTTCCTACAACTTCCTACAACTTCCATTAACTTCCATCAACTTCCTACAACTTCCTACAACTTCCATCAAATTCCATCAACTTCCTACAACTTCTATCAACTTCCATCAAATCCCTACAACTTCCTACAATTTCCTACAACTTCCACCAACTTCGATCAACTTCCTACAACTTCTTACAACTTCCTACAACTTCCATCAAATTCCATCAACTTCCTACAACTTCCATCAACTTCCATCAACTTCCATCAAATCCCTACAACTTCCTACAACTTCCATCAACTTCCTACAACTTCCTACAAATTCCATCAAATTCCATCAACTTCCTACAACTTCCATCAACTTCCATCAAATCCCTACAACTTCCTACAACTTCCATCACCTTCCATCAACTTCCTACAACTTCCTACAAATTCCATCAAATTCCATCAACTTCCTACAACTTCCATCAACTTCCATCAACTTCCATCAACTTCCATCAAATCCCTACAACTTCCTACAACTTCCTACAACTTCCATCAACTTCCATCAACTTCCTACAACTTCCTACAACTTCCATCAAATTCCATCAACTTCCTACAACTTCCTACAACTTCCATCAACTTCCATCAAATCCCTACAACTTCCTACAACTTTCTACAACTTCCATCAACTTCCATAAATTTCCTACAACTTCCATCAAATTCCATCAACTTCCTACAACTTCCATCAACTTCCATCAACTTCCATCAAATCCCTACAACTTCCTACAACTTCCTACAACTTCCTACAACTTCCATCAACTTCCATAAATTTCCTACAACTTCCATCAAATTCCATCAACTTCCTACAACTTCCATCAACTTCCATCAACTTCCATCAAATCCCTACAACTTCCTACAACTTCCTACAACTTCCTACAACTTCCATTAACTTCCATCAACTTCCTACAACTTCCTACAACTTCCATCAAATTCCATCAACTTTCTACAACTTCTATCAACTTCCATCAAATCCCTACAACTTCCTACAATTTCCTACAACTTCCACCAACTTCGATCAACTTCCTACAACTTCTTACAACTTCCTACAACTTCCATCAAATTCCATCAACTTCCTACAACTTCCATCAACTTCCATCAACTTCCATCAAATCCCTACAACTTCCTACAACTTCCATCAACTTCCATCAACTTCCTACAACTTCCATAAACTTCCTACAACTTCCTACAACTTCCATCAAATTCCATCAACTTCCTACAACTTCCATCAACTTCCATCAACTTCCATCAAATCCCTACAACTTCCTACAACTTCCTACAACTTCGATTAACTTCCATCAACTTCCTACAACTTCCTACAACTTCCATCAAATTCCATCATCTTCCTACAACTTCCTACAACTTCTATCAACTTCCATCAACTTCCATCAAATTCCTACAACTTCCTACAACTTCCTACAATTTCCATCAACTTCCTACAACTTCCTACAACTTCCATCGACTTCTATCAACTTCCATCAAATCCCTACAACTTCCTACAATTTCCTACAACTTCCATCAACTTCGATCAACTTCCTACAACTTCTTACAACTTCCTACAACTTCCATCAAATTCCATCAACTTCCTACAACTTCCATCAACTTCCATCAACTTCCATCAAATCCCTACAACTTCCTACAACTTCCATCAACTTCCATCAACTTCCTACAACTTCCATAAACTTCCTACAACTTCCTACAACTTCCATCAAATTCCATCAACTTCCTACAACTTCCATCAACTTCCATCAACTTCCATCAAATCCCTACAACTTCCTACAACTTCCTACAACTTCGATTAATTTCCATCAACTTCCTACAACTTCCTACAACTTCCATCAAATTCCATCATCTTCCTACAACTTCCTACAACTTCCATCAACTTCCTACAACTTCCTACAACTTCCTACAAATCCCTACAACTTCCTACAACTTCCTACAACTTCCTACAACTTCCATCAACTTCCATCAAATTCCTACAACTTCCTACAACTTCCATCAACTTCCTACAACTTCCTACAACTTCCTACAACTTCCATCAACTTCCATCAACTTCCTACAACTTCCTACAACTTCCTACAACTTCCATCAACTTCCATCAACTTCCATCAACTTCCATCAACTTCCTACAACTTCCTACAACTCCCTACAACTTCCTACATTTTCCTACAACTTCCATCAACTTCCATCAACTTCCATCAAATTCCTACAACTTCCATCAACTTCCATCAACTTCCTACAACTTCCATCAACTTCCATCTACGTCCATCAAATCCCTACAACTTCCTACAACTTCCTACAACTTCCTACAACTTCCATCAACTGCCATCAACTTCCATCATTTTCCATCAACTTCCATCAACTTCCATCAACTTCCTACAACTTCCTACAACTTCCTACAACTTCCTACATTTTCCTACAACTTCCATCAACTTCCATCAACTTCCATCAAATTCCTACAACTTCCATCAACTTCCATCAACTTCCTACAACTTCCATCAACTTCCATCTACGTCCATCAAATCCCTACAACTTCCTACAACTTCCTACAACTTCCTACAACTTCCATCAACTTCCATCAAATTCCTACAACTTCCTACAACTTCCATCAACTTCCTACAACTTCCTACAACTTCCTACAACTTCCATCAACTTCCATCAACTTCCTACAACTTCCTACAACTTCCTACAACTTCCTACAACTTCCTACAACTTCCTACAACTTCCATCAACTTCCATCAACTTCCTACAACTTCCTACAACTTCCATCAACTTCCATCAACTTCCTACAACTTCCATCAAATTCCGACCAATTCCTTCAAATTCCTACAACTTCCTACAACTTCCTACAACTTCCTACAACTTCCTACAACTTCCTACAACTTCCTACAACTTCCTACAACTTCCATCAACTTCCATCAACTTCCTACAACTTCCTACAACTTTCATCAACTTCCATCAACTTCCTACAACTTCCAACAACTTCCTACAACTTCCATCAACTTCTACAACTTCCTACAACTTCCTACAACTTCCATCAACTTCCTACAACTTCCTACAACTTCCATCAAATTCCATTATCTTCCTACAACTTCCATCAACTTCCATCAAATTCCTACAACTTCCTACAACTTCCATCAACTTCCTACAACTTCCTACAACTTCCTACAACTTCCATCAACTTCCATCAACTTCCATCAACTTCCATCAACTTCCTACAACTTCCTACAACTTCCTACAACTTCCTACATTTTCCTACAACTTCCATCAACTTCCATCAACTTCCATCAAATTCCTACAACTTCCATCAACTTCCATCAACTTCCTACAACTTTCATCAACTTCCATCTACTTCCATCAAATCCCTACAACTTCCTACAACTTCCTACAACTTCCTACAACTTCCATCAACTGCCATAAACTTCCATCAAAGTCCTACAACTTCCTACAACTTCCATCAACTTCCTACAACTTCCTACAACTTCCTACAACTTCCATCAACTTCCATCAACTTCCTACAACTTTCTACAACTTCCTACAACTTCCTACAACTTCCTACAACTTCCTACAACTTCCATCAACTTCCATCAACTTCCTACAACTTCCTACAACTTCCATCAACTTCCATCAACTTCCTACAACTTCCATCAAATTCCTACCAATTCCTTCAAATTCCTACAACTTCCTACAACTTCCTACAACTTCCTACAACTTCCTACAACTTCCTACAACTTCCTACAACTTCCTACAACTTCCATCAACTTCCATCAACTTCCTACAACTTCCTACAACTTTCATCAACTTCCATCAACTTCCTACAACTTCCAACAACTTCCTACAACTTCCATCAACTTCTACAACTTCCTACAACTTCCTACAACTTCCATCAACTTCCTACAACTTCCTACAACTTCCATCAAATTCCATCATCTTCCTACAACTTCCTACAACTTCCATCAACTTCCATCAACTTCCATCAAATTCCTACAACTTCCTACAACTTCCTACAATTTCCATCAACTTCCTACAACTTCCTACAACTTCCATCAACTTCCTACAACTTCCTACATTTTCCTACAACTTCCATCAACTTCCATCAACTTCCATCAAATTCCTACAACTTCCTACAACTTCCATCAACTTCCTACAACTTCCTACAACTTCCTACAACTTCCATCAACTTCCATCAACTTCCATCAACTTCCATCAACTTCCTACAACTTCCTACAACTTCCTACAACTTCCTACATTTTCCTACAACTTCCATCAACTTCCATCAACTTCCATCAAATTCCTACAACTTCCATCAACTTCCATCAACTTCCTACAACTTTCATCAACTTCCATCTACTTCCATCAAATCCCTACAACTTCCTACAACTTCCTACAACTTCCTACAACTTCCATCAACTGCCATAAACTTCCATCAAAGTCCTACAACTTCCTACAACTTCCATCAACTTCCTACAACTTCCTACAACTTCCTACAACTTCCATCAACTTCCATCAACTTCCTACAACTTTCTACAACTTCCTACAACTTCCTACAACTTCCTACAACTTCCTACAACTTCCATCAACTTCCATCAACTTCCTACAACTTCCTACAACTTCCATCAACTTCCATCAACTTCCTACAACTTCCATCAAATTCCTACCAATTCCTTCAAATTCCTACAACTTCCTACAACTTCCTACAACTTCCTACAACTTCCTACAACTTCCTACAACTTCCTACAACTTCCTACAACTTCCATCAACTTCCTACAACTTCCATAAACTTCCTACAACTTCCTACAACTTCCATCAAATTCCATCAACTTCCTACAACTTCCATCAACTTCCATCAACTTCCATCAAATCCCTACAACTTCCTACAACTTCCATCAACTTCCATCAACTTCCTACAACTTCCATAAACTTCCTACAACTTCCTACAACTTCCATCAAATTCCATCAACTTCCTACAACTTCCATCAACTTCCATCAACTTCCATAAACTTCCTACAACTTCCTACAACTTCCATCAAATTCCATCAACTTCCTACAACTTCCATCAACATCCATCAACTTCCATCAAATCCCTACAACTTCCTACAACTTCCTACAACTTCGATTAACTTCCATCAACTTCCTACAACTTCCTACAACTTCCATCAAATTCCATCATCTTCCTACAACTTCCTACAACTTCCATCAACTTCCTACAACTTCCTACAACTTCCATCAACTTCCTACAACTTCCTACATTCTCCTACAACTTCCATCAACTTCCATCAACTTCCATCAAATCCCTACAACTTCCTACAACTTCCATCAACTTCCTACAACTTCCTACAAATTCCATCAAATTCCATCAACTTCCTACAACTTCCATCAACTTCCATCAAATCCCTACAACTTCCTACAACTTCCATCACCTTCCATCAACTTCCTACAACTTCCTACAAATTCCATCAAATTCCATCAACTTCCTACAACTTCCATCAACTTCCATCAACTTCCATCAACTTCCATCAAATCCCTACAACTTCCTACAACTTCCTACAACTTCCATCAACTTCCATCAACTTCCTACAACTTCCTACAACTTCCTACAACTTCCATCAAATTCCATCAACTTCCTACAACTTCCATCAACTTCCATCAACTTCCATCAAATCCCTACAACTTCCTACAACTTTCTACAACTTCCATCAACTTCCATAAATTTCCTACAACTTCCATCAAATTCCATCAACTTCCTACAATTTCCATCAACTTCCATCAACTTCCATCAAATCCCTACAACTTCCTACAACTTCCTACAACTTCCTACAACTTCCTACAACTTCCATCAACTTCCATAAATTTCCTACAACTTCCATCAAATTCCATCAACTTCCTACAACTTCCATCAACTTCCATCAACTTCCATCAAATCCCTACAACTTCCTACAACTTCCTACAACTTCCTACAACTTCCATTAACTTCCATCAACTTCCTACAACTTCCTACAACTTCCATCAAATTCCATCAACTTCCTACAACTTCTATCAACTTCCATCAAATCCCTACAACTTCCTACAATTTCCTACAACTTCCACCAACTTCGATCAACTTCCTACAACTTCTTACAACTTCCTACAACTTCCATCAAATTCCATCAACTTCCTACAACTTCCATCAACTTCCATCAACTTCCATCAAATCCCTACAACTTCCTACAACTTCCATCAACTTCCTACAACTTCCTACAAATTCCATCAAATTCCATCAACTTCCTACAACTTCCATCAACTTCCATCAAATCCCTACAACTTCCTACAACTTCCATCACCTTCCATCAACTTCCTACAACTTCCTACAAATTCCATCAAATTCCATCAACTTCCTACAACTTCCATCAACTTCCATCAACTTCCATCAACTTCCATCAAATCCCTACAACTTCCTACAACTTCCTACAACTTCCATCAACTTCCATCAACTTCCTACAACTTCCTACAACTTCCATCAAATTCCATCAACTTCCTACAACTTCCATCAACTTCCATCAACTTCCATCAAATCCCTACAACTTCCTACAACTTTCTACAACTTCCATCAACTTCCATAAATTTCCTACAACTTCCATCAAATTCCATCAACTTCCTACAACTTCCATCAACTTCCATCAACTTCCATCAAATCCCTACAACTTCCTACAACTTCCTACAACTTCCTACAACTTCCATCAACTTCCATAAATTTCCTACAACTTCCATCAAATTCCATCAACTTCCTACAACTTCCATCAACTTCCATCAACTTCCATCAAATCCCTACAACTTCCTACAACTTCCTACAACTTCCTACAACTTCCATTAACTTCCATCAACTTCCTACAACTTCCTACAACTTCCTACAACTTCCTACAACTTCCTACAACTTCCATCAACTTCCATCAACTTCCTACAACTTCCTACAACTTTCATCAACTTCCATCAACTTCCTACAACTTCCAACAACTTCCTACAACTTCCATCAACTTCTACAACTTCCTACAACTTCCTACAACTTCCATCAACTTCCTACAACTTCCTACAACTTCCATCAAATTCCATCATCTTCCTACAACTTCCTACAACTTCCATCAACTTCCATCAACTTCCATCAAATTCCTACAACTTCCTACAACTTCCTACAATTTCCATCAACTTCCTACAACTTCCTACAACTTCCATCAACTTCCTACAACTTCCTACATTTTCCTACAACTTCCATCAACTTCCATCAACTTCCATCAAATTCCTACAACTTCCTACAACTTCCATCAACTTCCTACAACTTCCTACAACTTCCTACAACTTCCATCAACTTCCATCAACTTCCATCAACTTCCATCAACTTCCTACAACTTCCTACAACTTCCTACAACTTCCTACATTTTCCTACAACTTCCATCAACTTCCATCAACTTCCATCAAATTCCTACAACTTCCATCAACTTCCATCAACTTCCTACAACTTTCATCAACTTCCATCTACTTCCATCAAATCCCTACAACTTCCTACAACTTCCTACAACTTCCTACAACTTCCATCAACTGCCATAAACTTCCATCAAAGTCCTACAACTTCCTACAACTTCCATCAACTTCCTACAACTTCCTACAACTTCCTACAACTTCCATCAACTTCCATCAACTTCCTACAACTTTCTACAACTTCCTACAACTTCCTACAACTTCCTACAACTTCCTACAACTTCCATCAACTTCCATCAACTTCCTACAACTTCCTACAACTTCCATCAACTTCCATCAACTTCCTACAACTTCCATCAAATTCCTACCAATTCCTTCAAATTCCTACAACTTCCTACAACTTCCTACAACTTCCTACAACTTCCTACAACTTCCTACAACTTCCTACAACTTCCTACAACTTCCATCAACTTCCTACAACTTCCATAAACTTCCTACAACTTCCTACAACTTCCATCAAATTCCATCAACTTCCTACAACTTCCATCAACTTCCATCAACTTCCATCAAATCCCTACAACTTCCTACAACTTCCATCAACTTCCATCAACTTCCTACAACTTCCATAAACTTCCTACAACTTCCTACAACTTCCATCAAATTCCATCAACTTCCTACAACTTCCATCAACTTCCATCAACTTCCATAAACTTCCTACAACTTCCTACAACTTCCATCAAATTCCATCAACTTCCTACAACTTCCATCAACATCCATCAACTTCCATCAAATCCCTACAACTTCCTACAACTTCCTACAACTTCGATTAACTTCCATCAACTTCCTACAACTTCCTACAACTTCCATCAAATTCCATCATCTTCCTACAACTTCCTACAACTTCCATCAACTTCCTACAACTTCCTACAACTTCCATCAACTTCCTACAACTTCCTACATTCTCCTACAACTTCCATCAACTTCCATCAACTTCCATCAAATCCCTACAACTTCCTACAACTTCCATCAACTTCCTACAACTTCCTACAAATTCCATCAAATTCCATCAACTTCCTACAACTTCCATCAACTTCCATCAAATCCCTACAACTTCCTACAACTTCCATCACCTTCCATCAACTTCCTACAACTTCCTACAAATTCCATCAAATTCCATCAACTTCCTACAACTTCCATCAACTTCCATCAACTTCCATCAACTTCCATCAAATCCCTACAACTTCCTACAACTTCCTACAACTTCCATCAACTTCCATCAACTTCCTACAACTTCCTACAACTTCCTACAACTTCCATCAAATTCCATCAACTTCCTACAACTTCCATCAACTTCCATCAACTTCCATCAAATCCCTACAACTTCCTACAACTTTCTACAACTTCCATCAACTTCCATAAATTTCCTACAACTTCCATCAAATTCCATCAACTTCCTACAATTTCCATCAACTTCCATCAACTTCCATCAAATCCCTACAACTTCCT
This sequence comes from Patiria miniata, assembly GCF_015706575.1. Lineage (NCBI taxonomy): Eukaryota > Metazoa > Echinodermata > Asteroidea > Valvatida > Asterinidae > Patiria > Patiria miniata. Next base: position 14,508,434 of record NW_024037075.1, on the reverse strand, counting down.
ACAACTTCCTACAACTTCCTACAACTTCCTACAACTTCCATCAACTTCCATAAATTTCCTACAACTTCCATCAAATTCCATCAACTTCCTACAACTTCCATCAACTTCCATCAACTTCCATCAAATCCCTACAACTTCCTACAACTTCCTACAACTTCCTACAACTTCCATTAACTTCCATCAACTTCCTACAACTTCCTACAACTTCCATCAAATTCCATCAACTTCCTACAACTTCTATCAACTTCCATCAAATCCCTACAACTTCCTACAATTTCCTACAACTTCCACCAACTTCGATCAACTTCCTACAACTTCTTACAACTTCCTACAACTTCCATCAAATTCCATCAACTTCCTACAACTTCCATCAACTTCCATCAACTTCCATCAAATCCCTACAACTTCCTACAACTTCCATCAACTTCCTACAACTTCCTACAAATTCCATCAAATTCCATCAACTTCCTACAACTTCCATCAACTTCCATCAAATCCCTACAACTTCCTACAACTTCCATCACCTTCCATCAACTTCCTACAACTTCCTACAAATTCCATCAAATTCCATCAACTTCCTACAACTTCCATCAACTTCCATCAACTTCCATCAACTTCCATCAAATCCCTACAACTTCCTACAACTTCCTACAACTTCCATCAACTTCCATCAACTTCCTACAACTTCCATCAACTTCCTACAACTTCCATCAACTTCCATCAACTTCCATCAACTTCCTACAACTTCCATCACCTTCCATCAACTTCCTACAACTTCCTACCAATTCCATCAAATTCCATCAACTTCCTACAACTTCCATCAACTTCCATCAACTTCCATCAACTTCCATCAAATCCCTACAACTTCCTACAACTTCCTACAACTTCCATCAACTTCCATCAACTTCCTACAACTTCCTACAACTTCCATCAACTTCCATCAACTTCCTACAACTTCCTACAACTTCCATCAACTTCCATCAACTTCCTACAACTTCCATCAAATTCCTACCAATTCCTTCAAATTCCTACAACTTCCTACAACTTCCTACAACTTCCTACAACTTCCTACAACTTCCTACAACTTCCTACAACTTCCTACAACTTCCATCAACTTCCATCAACTTCCTACAACTTCCTACAACTTTCATCAACTTCCATCAACTTCCTACAACTTCCAACAACTTCCTACAACTTCCATCAACTTCTACAACTTCCTACAACTTTCTACAACTTCCATCAACTTCCTACAACTTCCTACAACTTCCATCAAATTCCATCATCTTCCTACAACTTCCTACAACTTCCATCAACTTCCATCAACTTCCTACAACTTCTATCAACTTCCATCAAATCCCTACAACTTCCTACAATTTCCTACAACTTCCACCAACTTCGATCAACTTCCTACAACTTCTTACAACTTCCTACAACTTCCATCAAATTCCATCAACTTCCTACAACTTCCATCAACTTCCATCAACTTCCATCAAATCCCTACAACTTCCTACAACTTCCATCAACTTCCTACAACTTCCTACAACTTCCTACAACTTCCTACAACTTCCTACAACTTCCATCAACTTCCATCAACTTCCTACAACTTCCTACAACTTTCATCAACTTCCATCAACTTCCTACAACTTCCAACAACTTCCTACAACTTCCATCAACTTCTACAACTTCCTACAACTTCCTACAACTTCCATCAACTTCCTACAACTTCCTACAACTTCCATCAAATTCCATCATCTTCCTACAACTTCCTACAACTTCCATCAACTTCCATCAACTTCCATCAAATCCCTACAACTTCCTACAATTTCCTACAACTTCCACCAACTTCGATCAACTTCCTACAACTTCTTACAACTTCCTACAACTTCCATCAAATTCCATCAACTTCCTACAACTTCCATCAACTTCCATCAACTTCCATCAAATCCCTACAACTTCCTACAACTTCCATCAACTTCCATCAACTTCCTACAACTTCCATAAACTTCCTACAACTTCCTACAACTTCCATCAAATTCCATCAACTTCCTACAACTTCCATCAACTTCCATCAACTTCCATCAAATCCCTACAACTTCCTACAACTTCCTACAACTTCGATTAACTTCCATCAACTTCCTACAACTTCCTACAACTTCCATCAAATTCCATCATCTTCCTACAACTTCCTACAACTTCTATCAACTTCCATCAACTTCCATCAAATTCCTACAACTTCCTACAACTTCCTACAATTTCCATCAACTTCCTACAACTTCCTACAACTTCCATCGACTTCTATCAACTTCCATCAAATCCCTACAACTTCCTACAATTTCCTACAACTTCCATCAACTTCGATCAACTTCCTACAACTTCTTACAACTTCCTACAACTTCCATCAAATTCCATCAACTTCCTACAACTTCCATCAACTTCCATCAACTTCCATCAAATCCCTACAACTTCCTACAACTTCCATCAACTTCCATCAACTTCCTACAACTTCCATAAACTTCCTACAACTTCCTACAACTTCCATCAAATTCCATCAACTTCCTACAACTTCCATCAACTTCCATCAACTTCCATCAAATCCCTACAACTTCCTACAACTTCCTACAACTTCGATTAACTTCCATCAACTTCCTACAACTTCCTACAACTTCCATCAAATTCCATCATCTTCCTACAACTTCCTACAACTTCCATCAACTTCCTACAACTTCCTACAACTTCCTACAAATCCCTACAACTTCCTACAACTTCCTACAACTTCCTACAACTTCCATCAACTTCCATCAAATTCCTACAACTTCCTACAACTTCCATCAACTTCCTACAACTTCCTACAACTTCCTACAACTTCCATCAACTTCCATCAACTTCCTACAACTTCCTACAACTTCCTACAACTTCCATCAACTTCCATCAACTTCCATCAACTTCCATCAACTTCCTACAACTTCCTACAACTCCCTACAACTTCCTACATTTTCCTACAACTTCCATCAACTTCCATCAACTTCCATCAAATTCCTACAACTTCCATCAACTTCCATCAACTTCCTACAACTTCCATCAACTTCCATCTACGTCCATCAAATCCCTACAACTTCCTACAACTTCCTACAACTTCCTACAACTTCCATCAACTGCCATCAACTTCCATCATTTTCCATCAACTTCCATCAACTTCCATCAACTTCCTACAACTTCCTACAACTTCCTACAACTTCCTACATTTTCCTACAACTTCCATCAACTTCCATCAACTTCCATCAAATTCCTACAACTTCCATCAACTTCCATCAACTTCCTACAACTTCCATCAACTTCCATCTACGTCCATCAAATCCCTACAACTTCCTACAACTTCCTACAACTTCCTACAACTTCCATCAACTTCCATCAAATTCCTACAACTTCCTACAACTTCCATCAACTTCCTACAACTTCCTACAACTTCCTACAACTTCCATCAACTTCCATCAACTTCCTACAACTTCCTACAACTTCCTACAACTTCCTACAACTTCCTACAACTTCCTACAACTTCCATCAACTTCCATCAACTTCCTACAACTTCCTACAACTTCCATCAACTTCCATCAACTTCCTACAACTTCCATCAAATTCCGACCAATTCCTTCAAATTCCTACAACTTCCTACAACTTCCTACAACTTCCTACAACTTCCTACAACTTCCTACAACTTCCTACAACTTCCTACAACTTCCATCAACTTCCATCAACTTCCTACAACTTCCTACAACTTTCATCAACTTCCATCAACTTCCTACAACTTCCAACAACTTCCTACAACTTCCATCAACTTCTACAACTTCCTACAACTTCCTACAACTTCCATCAACTTCCTACAACTTCCTACAACTTCCATCAAATTCCATTATCTTCCTACAACTTCCTACAACTTCCATCAACTTCCATCAACTTCCATCAAATTCCTACAACTTCCTACAACTTCCTACAATTTTTCATCAACTTCCTACAACTTCCTACAACTTCCATCAACTTCCTACAACTTCCTACATTTTCCTACAACTTCCATCAACTTCCATCAACTTCCATCAAATTCCTACAACTTCCTACAACTTCCATCAACTTCCTACAACTTCCTACAACTTCCTACAACTTCCATCAACTTCCATCAACTTCCATCAACTTCCATCAACTTCCTACAACTTCCTACAACTTCCTACAACTTCCTACATTTTCCTACAACTTCCATCAACTTCCATCAACTTCCATCAAATTCCTACAACTTCCATCAACTTCCATCAACTTCCTACAACTTTCATCAACTTCCATCTACTTCCATCAAATCCCTACAACTTCCTACAACTTCCTTCAACTTCCTACAACTTCCATCAACTGCCATAAACTTCCATCAAAGTCCTACAACTTCCTACAACTTCCATCAACTTCCTACAACTTCCTACAACTTCCTACAACTTCCATCAACTTCCATCAACTTCCTACAACTTTCTACAACTTCCTACAACTTCCTACAACTTCCTACAACTTCCTACAACTTCCATCAACTTCCATCAACTTCCTACAACTTCCTACAACTTCCATCAACTTCCATCAACTTCCTACAACTTCCATCAAATTCCTACCAATTCCTTCAAATTCCTACAACTTCCTACAACTTCCTACAACTTCCTACAACTTCCTACAACTTCCTACAACTTCCTACAACTTCCATCAACTTCCATCAACTTCCTACAACTTCCTACAACTTTCATCAACTTCCATCAACTTCCTACAACTTCCAACAACTTCCTACAACTTCCATCAACTTCTACAACTTCCTACAACTTCCTACAAGTTTCTACAACTTCCTACAACTTCCTACAACTTCCTACAACTTCCTACAACTTCCTACAACTTCCTACAACTTCCTACAACTTCCTACAACTTCCATCAACTTCCATCAACTTCCTACAACTTCCTACAACTTCCTACAACTTCCTACAACAACTTCCTACAATTTCCTACAACAACTTCCTACAACAACTTCCTACAACTTCCTACAATTTCCTTCAACTTCCTACAACAATTTCGTACAACTTCCTACAACGTCCTACAACAACTTCCTACAACTTCCTACAACTTCCTACAACAACTTCCTACAACTTCCTACAACTTCCTGCAACAACTTCCTGCAACAACTTCCTGCAACAACTTCCTGCAACAACTTCCTGCAACAACTTCCTGCAACAACTTCCTGCAACAACTTCCTGCAACAACTTCCTGCAACAACTTCCTGCAACAACTTCCTGCAACAACTTCCTGCAACAACTTCCTACAACAACTTCCTACAACAACTTCCTACAACTTCCTACAACTTCCTACAACTTCCTACAACAACTTCCTACAACAACTTCCTACAACTTCCTACAACTTCCTACAACTTCCTACAACTTCCTACAACTTCCTACAACTTCCTACAACTGCTTAATTCCCCCTTCTCGTTCGCCCCACCCACCCACCCCATGTCAAGTTCATATATATATGCCCTTTTTTCCTGTTCTCACATCACTGTTTGCCATTTTTTTTTCAATAGACACTAGCTTTTATTCTACAACAGCGCATGCTCGGTGACATTGTTAATCAGTGTTGGAGCAAAGGCTTTGACCCTCAAGGCCAAGGCCAAGGCCAAGGCTTTGACCCTCAAGGCCAAGGCCAAGACCATGGCTTTGACCATCAAGCCTCAAGGCCAAGGCCAAGACTTAACCCTCAAGGCCAAGGCCAAGGCCAAGGCCCTGTTTTATGAAATGACCACTGATATTGAACTAATTATAGTCACATGAGTGACACATCATCTCGCAAGGGCGGATCCAGAACACAATTTTTTCGGGGGGGAGGGCAAAGAAATTTTGGTCTCCCCCCCAAAAAAAAGTGGGTCAAAAATTTACGGCTTGGGCTTCGGGGCTAGATTAAGGGCGCCGAAAAAATTTTGGATTCGAGATGCTCGGTGGTGCGATTTGAGGCAATTTCTGACCATTTTAACCGATGTTTTTGAGGAAAAGATGGTGGTGTACTCATTGCCTGCCTTTATTACGACGTCACATAAAAAATGGCTTGGTTTTTTTGGGGGGGGGCATGGCCCCTTTTGGCCCCCTGATTAAAGAAATGTTGTTCTTCGTAACGAGCAATTCGTGATGATAATATCATCACGAATTGCTCGTTACGAAGAACAACATTTCTTTAATTGCAATCAACATGATCGCATAAGCCTACACCGTTTTATGACTGCACTGTATCTACCGGGTATTAAAGTATAAGTTCAGGTCTTCAATATGGTTAAACTAAACAAAATAATGATTTACTTCTATATTGACACACAATGCTCCCAAGTGTAACAAAAGGGATCCAAGAAACTGATTTGGGAAATTATTATTTGCTGGCCCAACATGATCAGAAATATCAGCATTATCTAAAACAGATACATGCAAATCTTTAGCACTTATCAGGGAGACATATAAGACCAATCAGATCTATTCCATAGTTATATGCAATTAAAGTGATCATCTCATTAGCCACACAAGTGTACGGAATATTTTTGGAGCAAATCTACTACAATGGTAAAATGTGATGCTAAAAAAGTGGAAGTGTGCCCAACACACAAATCTATAGGGTGCTTCTCTCCTCCATGGTAATACGATTAAAATGGTAACAGCAAAATTTCGAACAGATTTATCTGGAAAATGTGAAAATGTAATGGGCCTTGAAGAGCCTTGACTCAAAATTGCAAGGCCCTGAACCCTCAAGGCCAAGGCCAAGGCCAAGGCTTTTGCTCCAAGCCTCGAGGCCAAGGCCAAGGCCCTAAAATCCAGCCTTAAGGCAGCCTTAAGGCCAAGGCCCAGCATCAAGGCACTACATCACTGTTGTTAATATTCATTACCTATTTCAATTTCAACTCCCACTTTGATCAACAAGTCCCTATCCTTTCTTACCCTTCTTAGGCTATAACTCGACAATATCCGTCTTGTTAATACTGCGCTATATTCTACCATTTATTGAACAACAGTTTCAAAAGTACACTAGCTTGTCATCTTTCGTCACAATAGCATCAATTGTTGCATTTAAAACAGACTGAGTATTCTTCATCTACTGACAAACATTTTCCTCATAACTCTTTCACAAAACCACCAAACGTGTACTTTCCATTTACAAGCACAATAATAAGCATTTGCGTAAACATTACACAAGCAGAGTATCATCCAGCCATTATCTTTGTTTGGCCAAAATAGTGTACCAAATGCAATTGATGACAAAATATGGTACCGAGAAAAAACGTGCACTTTTGTATACGTGTGAGTTTCGTGTCAACCACAACTTGCACGTATACAAAAGTGCAACTGTTTTCGGTATCATTTGTCAGAAATTGCATGAATTCGTACACATCATCACTCTTTTGGGCATAAGAAAGTATGGCTGGAATGATCAGGAATGTCTGTACTGATTAGTCGTTAGTTGAGCGAGAGGTGCTCAGTAGTTTTTGAGTTAAAAAAGGATTGAAAGGCGGGGACTTTCTAGTTACATTTACAGTTCTGATGGAGAGAAAACAAATTATCAGGGAAGATTGGGCTTGGAAGAGTGACTGTCCTCGCAACAAAATCTTAACAAAGTACTGTATTTCAACCAAAGTGTTGCCCGTTGGGAAGTTTTTAAGAAGCTAAAGCAGTTTCATCCCCTCCCGCCAAAATAATTAATGGAACAACACATAATTAATTACGCTAGATATTATTTTTGGCACTCTACCCAAACAAGCCAAAATTCTCAACGTTTTAAGGAAGTCACAGTACAGAAAATAATCATTTCCAGACTTCAAAACGTCTCAGGTCAGTTATTATAGCCATGATCAGTGAATGGTAGGAATGTGTATTGTGATGCTTTCGTGGGTGCTTTGTGTTAAGATCCATATAAATACGCTCCAATTTTCAAACCAGTCATCCGCTTGAAAACAGCAACAGCGGCGCCGGGTGCCTTCAGTTCACAGCTATTGCAGCGCTACTCTCGTCATGTTGACTACGACTTCCTGTGCTAAAGGGCGAACCTGTTGTAAAGACCGTAAGTTCCCTCTTGCACTTTGGGACTCTTTTGTTTGTCATTAACTCGGTGACAAAAAGTTAACATTTTGTGATTATGACTGGGAATTATTTTTCTTCTATTTCGAGCTCAATGGTTATGACCTTAATTGGGCATGTCAGGTTCGGCATTGACGATTACATTTGATGGTGGTAACATAGACTAGTTTTTATTCTTGCAATGTTTTTTGTTTGCCACAGTTTCCGTAAATATATTACAATCTTTTTATGTTATGATATTATGATCCAATATTGGAATGTGTTTTCTTCATTCATTGTCTCCCATTAAAAGTGACTTTCATTCGAATCGGAATTTTAATCAATACACTTTTTTGCACACCTCCTGGATTGTCCTAGATCATTTGCAACACCAGTGGTGACGTGTCAGGGTGCACACCTGTTAATAGGCCTAAACCCATCCGCCGAGCTCATGAAAAGCAGTTATACCCTCAAAATATTCTATATTAGAGAGTTCTGAGGGCCGTAAAATTGGGGAATTAAAAAAAATATGGCAATGAACCACTGGCCCAGACTTGGGACTTCCAATTCTGAGCACTTTGGATGCAATGGAGCTCGAAAGTGGCGCTATTTTTTTCATGATGTAGAGGGATCGTTTTTCAAGATGGCTACTTTTTTTCCGCTTTGGGAAAATAGGGGTCGTCTTCTTTGGGTAAGAATTTCACGAAAAGACAGTAACGGGTCAACCCACCAAAAATTGAAAAGAAAAGAAAACTGAGATGACATTTCGATCACCATTTCTGTGTGCAGCTTAAATACATGTGAGAGTTCTGAGTATTTTTAAAAGAGTTTAGAAGTATGGGCATTTAGCACTAGTGTCTATGGGAATTTTAATACACTGTTGCACCCGTAGGGACACTCCGTATTTTCTCGTCATGTCAACACAGTTATTGTGAAATTGGGAACTCAAGATATACACATTGTATTGCAATGACATTTCCTGTAATATTTTGCCATGGTATTTGACACCAAACTCTAGAATCTTGACAGGAACTGCCGAAAAATGAATGTAATATAATACATCGTGAAAACTAATTGCACCAAATTTCAATTTAATCCATTTTGTATTTCTTGAGTGGTTCATCGGAAACGAGGTTGTTCATTTTGTTCAGTTGTGCAGCATCTGTGTTGATGCGTTGTTGAGACCACTATTTATGTGGCGCGCCCTCTATTATAGTGGTCTCGATCTCCACAACCAAACTCGATTTGGGGCCAACAATTCAAGAAATACACGTTACATTAAACTGAATTTTCGCACACTCATTTTGCATGATGTTTGACATCAAAAGATTTAATTTCATAAAAAAACGTCCAATAATCAAGATATTATGACCGTAACACTGCTGAGTTTTCTTTGCGACAAGTACAATCCTAATGCAAGTCAACATGGATTTTTAACGTTTAAAACACTAGATTGTTACGATCATATTATATTTATAGCTCCACGGTTTCTCACGCCATTCAAACTACTTATGCTACACATCGTGAAAACTAATTGCACCAAATTTCAGTTTAATCCATTTTGTATTTCTTGAGTAGTTCATCGGAAACGAGGTTGTTCTTTTTGTTCAGTTGTGAAGCATCTGTGTTGATGCGTTGTTGAGACCACTATTTATGTGGCGCGCCCTCTATTATAGTGCGTTTATGTCTTTGGTGGTTTGTGCCATTGATCTGAGACTGTGTTATAGGGTGCAGACCAGTAAATCGGTCCGAAATTGCCTGCGCCGGCCAAATCACGATTTGCATGCCCTCAAAATCTTCGGTATTTGAGCATGCTGTGGGCCATGAACTTGAGGGTTTGTAAAAAATATGGGTGGAAGCCGTGCACAGGACTGGGAGCTTGCAGTTCTGTGTAATTTTGATGTAATTTGGACCCTAAAAGCGCTCTATTTTGCAATGGAGTGTAGGCATCGTTTTTCAAAATGGCGATGGGCTTCAGGACTATTTTCAGGGGTGATCATCTTCAGATGGACATTTCTCCTAAAAATCATCAGTTGACCCCCCGAAAATTGAAAACAAAATGAAAGATGATGAAATAAGTTTGAATTTGATGTGTGTCTCGAACACCTTGGAGAGTTGTGAGTATTTTTCCCGAATTTTTGAAGTGGGAGCATTTACCATTGGGGTCTATGGAAGTTTATTTGTCTGCTACCACAATGGTTTGGTGCAATCAATGAAACGTGTTTGGCGCCCTCAATATTGAGGGCGCCAAACACAGTTTAATTGCCAAACACGCAGCAGCTGTCTTGCTTGGTGTGTAGTTTGTTTACCTTTCTGCGTTTGTGATTATGGGTCTTTGGTTGAGACCCTCCCACTCCAGTTTCATGCTCTTATTTCATTATCATATTTCTAATATTCATAGGACTGCAGACATGGTGTACAACCTCTGTCTCTCCGTTCCTTTGGAATATTGAGGAGTCTTTGGAACTCGCGTTTACTTCTGAAGTTCTGGCATGTGTAGCTAGCAAACCTTCACGTGGGCTTGATCATCTTCTGTTGTTGTTGGATGAGCCATACTCATAGCCAATGTCATCGCCGATCGCATCATTTCGCATGTCATGACGGCGGTGCAGATAATCCCAAGGTAGAAAAGTTCCCTTGATGTCAGTGTTTGCCTAAATGTTGTATCCTGACGACACTTCTGTGATTGTGGGTGTGTGTGTCTGAGTTTGTCTTTACATTCACTTGTGAACAAAAGATGTCCACATAATGCAGGTTGTGTTGACGTTATGTGGACTAAGCCGTGTCCACATAACGTTTTGCCTAGCTGGAGTTACCCAGCCCTGAGTTTTATCATTGGGTTGTCATCTAGGGCTGGAGCGAGTTTTTCTCGTAACTTGTAGTATAGGCAAAAATTTTGGAAAATGTTCAATTTTGTCCCCGTTACACACTAATTGCAACATGACTGTTTCATGCACTAATATGAGGTTTACCACTCGCATCACAGCTTTGGTACTGGAACCGCAACCGATTGTGCATGAAACAGTCATCGGGTGTTACGCTTCCACGTGACGTCATGCGCCAACAGCTAGCGCAGCCGGCAAAAACGAGTAGTTGACAGCGCTCTGTGCCCGATAATCGACCGCCATTCATTGTACACAACTTTTTTTTGTGCACAAACCAATTGCAGTCCTGGCCATGCCAGCAAGGTTGTCAGGTTAGCGGTTATTCCTCCTGTTTTCACTGCAATTGTAGGCTGAATCTTCATCGTGGATCGTTTTTTACTTCAAGGACCTGTGTAATGGTTATTCCAGGCAAGTTTGGGGTGAGTTGCAGTTGCAAAATACGGGGACAAAATTGAACATTTTCCAAAAAATTTTGCCTATACTACAAGTTACGAGAAAAACTCGCTCCAGCCCTAGATGACAACCCAATGATAAAACTCAGGGCTGGGTAACTCCAGCTACGTTTTGCCCATTCTGGAAAACAGGTTTAGAGCCTAAAGGCATTTTTGGGTTAGGTTTATCCTTAGCAGAATGTAGCCCCATAAATGTGGCCTATTTACTGGACTGCCTCCGTAAACATAGGCCACACTGACATCCACATGTACAAAAATCATATCGACTTGGCCACATTTTGATTTCCACATTTAGGCTTAGTTTGTGGGATTTTTTTGCTTTAGAAGCATATACTCACCCTCTTTATAGGCTAGTCAGAAAGTGCTGCCTTTTTCAGATGTCAAATTTTTGTGAAATTTCATGTTGAAATTTTGATACGCAAACGTGTAAAAATGAATCTGGAAATTTCACGAAAAATATACATCTGAAAAAGGCAGCACTTTCTGATTAGCCTATAAAGAGGGTGAGTATGCTTCTAACGCAAAAAAATCCTACAAACTAAGCCTAAATGTGAAAATCAAAATTTGGCAAAGTCGATACGATTTTTTGTACATGTGGATGTGTGGCCTATGTTTACGGAGGCAGTCCAGTAAATAGGCCACATTTATGGGGCTAAGCAGAATGAAGAGAAACACTATGGCCTATAGGGAATCATAGAAAAAAAATTGGGTTGAGAGAGTTTTCACAGTTTAAGTAAAGTTATTTTTTGTACCGAATTTTCTTAACTACACGAAAACAAAGGAATGTCCACATAGCATATGTAAAACTAACATGGGTATAGTCGTGTTTCCTAAAATGGCGCACTTCGAAGCTTACCCGACTTTCCTCGTGTACTGTTGCCAAACCTCTTTGTGGACAAACCTCAAATTCATGCAGTGAAATGCTGGTACTTTTACCTTATTAATGCTTGCTATTTAACCTCTGTGAACAAATTCGGTTTCATAAAATTTAATCCGAAATTCAAAAACGGTGGCATCCGGAAATTGGGCACAAATAGGCGGAGTGTTCCCTGACGTGGCACACTTGAATAAATCTTGGAAAATTCCAAATTAACACGTATAAAAAATATGGAGTAAGGTCTGGCATGTTTAAAGTAAAACCAATGGGCTTGTTTCATTGTTTTTGTCATGTAATGCTGCGGCCGGGTGATGAGGTAGAGGGTAGAGGGCGCTATTCAGGACTTTCTTCTGTCACCTTGCAAGATGTAATGATGCCAAGTCACTATAAATTTATATTTCCCGGATTTGTTTGTATCAAAGATATATAACCAGGCATCCTATCCTATCTACAAGGATGGGACTAATAAGGGAGCAAAGACACTTCTTCTTCAGTGAAACAATAATTTATTCTTAAAAACTCCAAGAGTTCTCTGAACCAATTTGACATCTTTATTTATAGGACTCAGCTATCATTGCTTGTTCATCTGTCATCCGCTACGAATACCGCAAAATCTTTGGTTGTATACACGTTGTCCGACGCAAACTGGTTAACCTATTTTTTTAACCTTCCCAGCAGGCATTTTTGGTCGATTTAACGTCTATCTGACGTCAGATTCCGACCAACTCCGACGTTGTTTTTTGGTTGCCGTAGTGGTTGTAAGTGTAAGTTTTTTAGACGTTGAAAACCTGACCAAATTCTAACGTCGATATGTGGTCAAAATTGTGACGTCGGTCTGACCATGATTAACTGCTAATCATGACCGAAAACTAACGTCCGATTATAGTCAAATTATGACGTCAGTCTGACCATGATTACCTGGTTACATGGACGTCTACAGGACGTCAGATTGTTGGTTGAATTTAGGTCAGAATATGGTTGAAAAAGTAAGTTATTTAGACGTCGAAAACCTGACCGAAATCTAACGTCCATATATAGTCAAATTATGACGTCAGTCTGACCATGATTTGTCTGGTTGAATGGACGTCGACAGGACGTCGCAGTTGAAGTTATTTAGACGTCGAAAAATGACCAAATTATAACGTCTGTGTGAGGTCAAAATTGACGTCTATCTGACCGTCGTAATAACGTCCTTTCAATGTTTGAATTCCATGATTGAAGTTAGGTCAGTACATGGTTGCAAATGTTATTTTTGTAGACATTGAATACTGTTATTTCGGTTGTGTAAAAATCAAACGGTTGTGTAATATATGAAGCTAGCAACCTGTTGTGTAAACCGTTGTTTACACAACTTGTGTATAATATTACACAACTTGTTCATTTTTTTTAATAAACTGGTTGGCTAGGTTCTTATAATACACAACCGAAATAACAGTGAAAAAAGTAAGTTTTCTAACGTTAGTCAATATTCAAAATAGTGGCGTCAGTCTGACAGGCTTAAATAATGTCAATTAGACGCTTCAAATGTTCAATGTTAATAGGCCGATCAATTTATTTTGACATCAGATTTCATTACCACGCGGAATCACAACCAACACAGACATGATCTCTAATCTCTTTTGTGAATATTTGTGCAGGTATAGAAGACATCAGGCGGTTGATGTGGATCCTGATGGTGCATGGGGCCACGTAAAGTAGGGCTTGGGTAGTGTATTCGTCTCCCTCAACTGACCAAAGCAGAGAGCTGGAAAAGGGGGAAAATGAACAACGTCGTTAATTTTCTTGAATACCAACACATTTTTCAAATAATGGTGACTCGTAAATAATTAAAACAAAACAGATTCTTTGAGTTTAATTTTTAGAAATCCAAAAAAGTATTAAAAATAATTCTTACATGTATGAAGAAGACAAGTCGAAGCATAGGCCTATTTTAATTCTAATGGGCGATTTCATGCGATTCCAAGAAACGAATTTTACTGAAATTAATTAATGAAGAATTTTAAAATTGCAAGCACCGTAACTTTCTTTATAAGGATAAAAATTAACATTAATAGCGCTTCGTACGCCGTGTTTCTAAGTGCTTTGCAAAGACTACAACAAACCAATTTTATAGCCAATACTGGTATTAATAAAACATGAAATAGAGTACACGACAAAAGAAAAGTGGCATAATGTATCGTTATACGTGATTCCCAAAACTCTGAACACCGTAAACTAGATTGAAAACGTATTTGTCTCAAAATATCAGCATCAAAATGAAAGAGGCGTTTCGATCGTTTGAGTTAGTGATGGATGCGGAATATGTTGTGGGGCGGTTAAATTCACAATAAATTTAATATTCTAAATCTTCAATCAACACAGTACGTGTGGGAAGTCGTCTCATAATGAGATATGCTTTAGAATGACCTCATTTTTCCTAGGCCTAAATAAAGATTGGACGTGATGATAGAAAGCAGGTAGAACTAGCATGACTGCTGATTAGTTTGGATTTTCTACATCTTCAATGTTTAAACAAAGGGCATCGTTAGTGTAACTTTCTTTTTAAGATAAGGAATGACAATAGCATCCAACATCTAGTCTAACATTAATAACTTTCTACAATGAAGTTAAGGTATTTTGATGGAATTTTAAAGTTACAACTGACATGACTAGTAGGGTACATAATAATAATAAAGATACAATTTCCAAACTATTGACCTTCAAAGAAATTGCAAATCACTAACTCAGAAACATTCGCGTTTGAAACTTACCATTTTCAGACATGGCAAAATCAGATCATCTTGCTTGCGGTTCAATCGAAATCTTGACTTGTGCTTGTCCTATACATCTTGATGTCGTATCTTGACTTGGATTTATAGATCAGGAGTGGGAACATCTCCAATGTTAACTGCACTCCATCGCAGAACCGAATCTTGACAATATTGTGCACAAAAGGTGCCAAAAACCTTGTTCATTTTGGGCCAACATGTCTCTTCCCAAAGCTGCTTCAGTTGTGACTGTTGGTTTAACGGATGATTCAAACTGGCCAGACTTGTACAGCAGTGGAGTTCGTTGGAATGCAAGAGGTCACACACAGGGCATACATATGCTTAAGTGTACGTACGTTTGGGCTATACGGTTTTTGCGCGCGCGGCACTTGGCTCTGGGCCAAGACAATTATAATTGGCGCGCGCCGCGGCTAAGTGGAAAAATCTTCAAAATGGACGATATATTTCGGTTAAAACAATGATGATAACGATTGGACATCAAATTTATAACCATCAGCTAGGTGACCATAATTCAACGTCTTTTTTTTAGTCGTTCAAATTAAAAAGGCGTCCGATAATTTCGTTTGGGAATTAATTACTACGTTGCACATGCATTCCGGTTTAATGACTTGTTTTATTTGCTGAATAAATTAAGTGAAAAATAGACGTTATATTTTGGTCGAAACCATGACACTGTCGACGTAATGTAAATAACCAACAGCCGATCACAATTCAACGTTGAGTTGCTGAAAAGACGTCAGAAAACGGACGTTATATTTTAGGTAAAACCATGACGTTAAATATTGTAACCATCCACTGACCAAAAATCAACGTAATTAATTGATTCGTTGAAATAACGTTAGAAAACGGACGTAATATCATGGTTGAAAACATGACCTAATAACGACGTCAAATATTATAACCAGCAGCCGACCACAATTCAACGTCGCTTTGTAAGATGTTGAAATGACGTCAGATAATGGACGTTGTGTTTTGGTTGAAAGCATACGACGTCAGATATTATAACCAACAGCCAACCACAATACAACGTCGATTTTGAGTCATTGGAACGACGTTAGAAAACAAACGTAATATCATGGTTGAAAACATGACTTAAAAATAACGTCAAATATTATAACCAGCGGCTGACCATAATCCAACGTCATTTTTGAGTCGCTGAAAAGACGTCAGAGAACTGACGTTATAGTTTGGTTGAAACCGTGACTTAATAATGACGTTAAATATTATAACCATCAAACGACCGGAAAACAACGTCATTATTTCATTCGTTGACACGACGTTAGAAAACGGACGTAAAATAATGGTTAAAAACATGACCAAATAACGACATCATATATTATAACCAACAGCCGACCATAATTCAACGTCACTTTTTGAGTCGTTCAAAAAACGTCAAAAACGGACGTTGCATTTTAGTCAAAAGCATGACATAAGTACGACGTCGGATATTATAACCGACGGCCAACCATAATTCAACGTCGTTTTTTGAGTTGTTGAAACGACGTTAGAAAGCAAACGTCATATCTTGGTTGAATACATGACATAATTGCGACGTCGCGAAGGGAAACGCAAAAATAACAATAATACAACGTTGTTTTTCAGTCAGTTGTATAGACGTTGACAAAACAACGTCATACCATGGTTGAAATTACGTTTGGTAATATTCCCGACCAAATTCCAACTATATTTCGACGTTGTTGTTACGTTAAATTCTGACGTTAAATTGTCGACACTAAAGCAACGTCTGGCAGACGTTATAATGACAACGTCGGCTTTTGGTCGACTAAAACAACGTTGATTTTCGGTTATGTATGGTTGATCCGACGTTGCGACCATAAAACAACCATTATACAACGTCAGTCTGACGGTCGGTGCCTGCTGGGTTGTTCCACTCGAGTTTGCAGGATACATGTAGCTAATAATGAATACAAGTAAATGTCTCAATCAGTATCAAACATTTTTTCTCAAATTGACAATATTCAATTTTCTTGACCAGGTGATGGCAGATCTACCAGCTCACTTCACATCAGAGAGCTCTCTTGAGAAGCACTATAGAAGCACAGTATAAGGCCCAGGAGAAGGACTGCTTCTCACGGCTAGAACAGACTCGGCTCGGACCAGAGCTCTCTTGAGAAGCACTATACGGCCCAGGAGAAGGACCGCACCAAGTACATCACTGCATGTATACCTTGCTGATACTTCACAGGGATGGTACGGACTCAGACCAGAGCTCCCTTGAGAAGCACTGGATAGCCAATCCAGGCATTACTGTGGATGCTATGTTGATCTATATTCACGGACTGGCAACAGAGACCATTCCATTCCTCAACCCCAGTGACAGGTATGAACCGTTGATTGTTCTCAGAACATGACACAAACCTCTGCTCATCACTGTTAATGAAGTAAACATTAATTGAAAATAAACACCTTATATAATTGAACATTGAATGCCTTTTTTGTAATATTTACTTTGTAACCTTTTTTTGGAGTCCAAAAATTTAATCCTACATACTAAGGAACATTTCCCTTGTCCCAATCAAGCGTCTCAAGAATGAGAATCACTTTATGAAGAATTTTTCTTACTCATTTACGTCACAAAATATATGTTGGTTTGTAACGATTTTCTGGAATTGTTTTTGCATTTGACAGTGACAAGGCCAAGACCAAACCACCGGACCCCCAGGCTGGCCCAGAAAGCTGTTATCTCCTCCCACCAACCCCCAAGAAGGGCGGAGTCGCACCCAAAGTCAGCAAAAAGACCAACATGCACCTCATTGTTGAGTTTGGATTGCAGGTAAGACTACCCACCTCGAAAAACTTCATAACAATTTTTATTGGCTTATGATGAAGTAAATTTGAGCTGGCACTTGAACAGAAATGTGTATTCATTTCATTTTGTACTTAAAAGTCCTTACAATGTTTATAAAATCATGTTTGTTTTCACGGTCGATTGGAAATTCAGTTTAAAAATGTGTGATTAGGAATAAACTGGTATGCTAACATTAGTTCATTATTTTCACTTCTGATATAATGTATGATTTTCAACTGTGTGTTACTGATGGTTCAGATAATTTATTTTGCATGTGTAGTGTCATGGTCCTTCTTTGAAAACAATTATTGATAGCAAGTAACTTGTCCTTTTTGCATTTGACTTCAGTTGTTGCACATGAATCTGAAGCGATCCAAGCTGTCTCCATCTAACCAGCAACACCTTCGGATGTTGGATCCATTTATTCCCATCCTCATGGACTCACTCACTTCCAAATATACCAAGGTCAGTTAAATCCTGCTCATCTCAGATCTTCATTTAGAACCCAGTTCTTTTCATTTAACCCTGGTTCTTCTGCATTTAGCTCTCCAACTAGAGAATCGATACGGTAGTAATTGCAAACTCACATCTCCATACTTGCTTCTCTAGACCAAACGATGCCTTCAACAACCGTTTCTCATTGCCGATATGTGAAATATTTTTTATGGACGTGTAAAAATGTCCAACAGTTTCATAGAAGACAGCATACAATTGTCTGCTTGTTCTCATATTTTAAAGGTAGAACACATCTGAGCCTCAGAACTCATCTTTTTTCATTCTTCTG
Organism: Patiria miniata; assembly: GCF_015706575.1. Lineage (NCBI taxonomy): Eukaryota > Metazoa > Echinodermata > Asteroidea > Valvatida > Asterinidae > Patiria > Patiria miniata. The sequence continues at coordinate 14,489,763 of NW_024037075.1, read as the reverse complement.
ACATCCATGGCATCCTTTGTCTAGGTGACAGTAGTGGCCCTCCGTTGCATCACATGGATGCTACGATACCCTCTGCCCTCCATCAGCAAAAGTGCATTCAGATTGACGAAGATACTCTTCAAAATCCTGCACACCCACGCGATGGCGGGAGCAGCAAAAGGAGCTAACTTTGACATCGTCGTCAGCTGTTTCAAGGTCAGATGAACGAAACATATGTTTTTGATATCGTTCATTTAAAACCTCAAATCAGAAATTAATTATAAAGCCATGTTATTCTAGCAGAATGAATGGAATAAATATAAATTGAATTTAGAGTTGTAGTTGAGTCTCTCACAAGACTTGTCTCAAGTTTAGGGGATTAACAGTGAGAAAGGAATGCCTGATGTTGCAAATTATTGGAAAAGCTTGTGACTTGACTTAAGACTGCTTGACTTGTGATTGACATGTGTGATTGACTTGTTTTTTACTTCTTTCACAAGTCAATCATAAGATAATCATCTTGTGATTGACTTGTGATAAACTTGTGTTAAAATTTTAATTGCTATGTGATTGGCTTGTGCTTGACTTGAAATTCATCCATGATTGACTCATGGTTGACTAGTGATTTACGTGTACTGTATTTGACATGTGCTTTACTTGTGATACACTTGCAATTGACTTGTGATTGACTTGTGTTCTATTTGTGACTGACTTTTGACTGACTTGTGATTGACTTGTCATTGTTTGTAGGCTGTCACAGTGCTAGTCCGTGATGTGAAGCAACACATGATCGATGAGAAACAACTACAGGTTCTACTGACCTACGCAGAGGAAGACATGCATGATCACACCAGACAAGCCACGGCATTCGGTCTACTCAAGGTAAATGGTTAACACCTGGCTTTCTATTCTTGGCATGAAGAAGGTCGTCTTATGCACTCACAAAAAGAAGCATGGTCCAAGAATATCCTTCTCTTAAAATGAGATCACAGCCTCACCTACTATGATGCTGAGGCATTAAGACTGCCATAGCGGTACTTTCCTCACCTGAGAGAATGCAAACTGAGGGCTTGATAGCTCAGTCTGTCAAACACCTGTGCAGTATTTGAAGGTTGCAGGTTCAAATCACACTTCTGTCTAGTAGCTTTATTCACCTGAAAATCAATTCTGTTTTGTTTTCATCAGGCTATTCGGTCGAGGAAGTTGATTGTACCCGAGATGCACGATGTGATGAAGAAGGTTGCTCAGCTATCGATTACATCAGAGAGTCCTTCAGTCAGATTACAATGCAGACAGGTATAGTAAAGACTGAGCATAAGTAGGATTTCAAGCTTTTCTTTGTACCAAGAATGTTCCACCCTAACCATACGTAAGATTTCAAGAATTGTAAGATAGATTTTTGAATGTTTACAGTTTTGGGGCAAGGCTGTAGTTGAGTCTGTCATAAGTCTTCACAAGTCATCCAGTCCCATCACAAGCTTTTCAAATGAACCTTTTGACTATACTTTTGAATTGACTGGCGGTTATATCTTTGTGATTGCAATTATTTATTGGACATTTATCTAGTCGTTGTTTTTAAATAAGGAGTGTGGACATAAATTGATGAGAAATAAGAAATATTTGAAAATGACTGTCTAATTCTAAAGACCTCAAAAAAATATAAGTTTAAAAGTAAGCAAAATCTAATGTTTTGATTTTGCACTCTGATGTTTTGCACTTTTGCACAAACCAGCAATATTTCTTGCATGTTTCTTCTTTCACAGGTTGTACTGAATTTCCTTCTGGACTACCCTCTTGGGAACAAACTGAAGCGCCACCTAGAGTTCTATGTCAGACAGTTGAACTTTGACCTTGAGACTGGCCGTGAATCCTCGCTGGAGATGCTGGCCACTATCTTCTCATCATTCCCACAGGTCAGAAATCCTCCTTTTTGGGGAATTTTCTATTGATGAGCTCAATTCATCATATTTAGACTTGTAAGTTTCATATTAAATTAATGTTCCATAACTCAGAGGTGTGATACTATTACCTAAACAATGGAATATTAGGGAGGTTTCGCAAGCGAACGGATACGCTTACACTTACGTTTAGCTATCCGTATCCGTTTTTTACTTACGTGTAGCGAGCGAGATATGCGTGTCGTCTGCACGTATGACATCATACGCCACTCACTATCCGCTAAACGTGCAGACGACACGCATATCTCGCTCGCTACACGTAAGTAAAAAACGGATACGGATAGCTAAACGTAAGTGTAAGCGTATCCGTTCACTTGCGAAACCTCCCTATTATCTTAGGATATTGAATATAATTAATAAGATAATGCTCAACAATTTTTGTTAACATTTGGAGTTTAATACTCTGAGCATCAGTTAAAACAATTTAATACTGAAAAACATTCTTTGATTTTTAGATCTACATTTTGGTGTTATTGATACAGAAAACACTGGAGACGTATGCAGGAATGTTTTTTATTCCGATGGCAACAAGACTAGTCAACGATGAATCAGCTAAATGTCGCAAGATCACTGCATTGGCCATCAGGTCATTGCTGCAGAAGGTAAAGAAAAAATGTTTTAATTATGTCCAAAAAAATTATATAAATTGGAATGCCATACAGTGTAGAATTTTTATTTTTTCACTCATGAAGTCATTAGATAGGGCACCATTCAGACAATAGAGTTACCACTGGAGCAAGCTACCTCAACCTACAAAAGAATTGTCCATTGAATGGAAATTAACTTCAGAGCAACCAGTGTAAATTTTTCTCCTCAAATTGTGTCAGAAATAGCCAGGTTTTTAATCATTTGGAAGAAATTGAATACAGATTATTATTTATTTCATTGGCCTATCATAATTCTTGGCCTACTTTTTATGTTTTGTTTTTGTCATTTGTTTTGGTTTCCAGTTATGGGTAGAGAAGAGAGACGAACTCTTCACCATGGCAACCCACTGGCTCCATGACGACAAACCAGCCCATCAGCGTCTTTCCTCACAGCTTTGTGGCATCTTTGTCGATGCCGAGGAGGCAGGTTTCCAGCGACGGTTGGATGACATACTTCCTCAGATGCAGGAACATATCAAACCAGATGGGTTGCAGAAGGTAGGCGTGGGCTTAGCAGACGATTGCCTTGACATTGCTTGCCATGTGGCTATTCACCCACATAGTAAAGCTCACCCTGGAAACAGGTGGAATTGGGCATTCTCTTCAAGTGAATATTTATTTTTGGAGGCTGAAGTAGAGTAAGGGTTCAACACTTCTTGAAATTGATGAGTTGGCGCCGCTTGTAAGAATCATTGGTCCCACACTGTTTCCCGTCAACCTCCCTACCCCCCCCCCCCTAACAAAATGGTTACGATGATGAATTTCTCTTTATTTTGTCCTTGCTCAGGATGGCATGTCTGCAATGGAGACAGATGTTACATCTATGGAGGAGAGACATACAGATCACATGTTGTTCAACTTGCTATCAGCGTTAGCCAAGATGATTAAACACTGTTCGATCATCGGCAACAAGGCGTACACAGACACCCTGAATGCAATCTGGGGTAAGATTTGGAGTGAGATAAAGCAGTAGTAAATGCCAGCACTGGTTAGCTTGGCTAGTGGAACCTGCAAAAACAATCAGAATAGTTTTTCTAGGTTGTCTGAATCTGAATAAATTTTGTCATTTATATTTATTTGCACCCTTCTAAAAGCTGTTGAAAAACAAACTAAATGTAACAAGTAGTCGTAAGTTTATTTGACTAAAACTGAAACCCCAGTATTCTACTAACCAGTGCAGAGGGTTTTAGTCAAAACCCCAATGCCAACTCAACGGATAAACCAAAAATTCATTCACTTTGAAATAATTTGATCTTTTCTGATTTCTTCAGATCCATCCAATCTCATCTTCTCCATCCGCACTCCTGGGTGCGTCTGGTTTCGGCCCAGCTCTTTGGAGACCTGTTTGCTTCAAAACAACCAGACATCATTGCCAGGACCATGCTGAAAGCTGCGTCTGGTACCTAGACTACTAACACCTCGGCCAATGAGAATCGGATGGGGAAGAAGACAAAACGCAAGAGGAAGGCTGATAAAGAAAGGGGCGGAGTCACAGGTAAAGTGGAGGCGGTGGAGTATCCATTGAACCATGGACAGGAAATCGTCAGGGAGTTAGTCTTTACATTTTGCAAGCAGCTTCAGTTGGCCTTGCTGAACAAAGATCTTGGAGATCAGGTAAGAAATCATTAAGATTTATCTACTGCAAGCATAAGCACTTGAGAGCATATTTCTGCCTAATTCTCAGTCAAATTTGGGCACTTGCATTGTAATTTAGGTTTATTGTTCTTTTGGTCTTATGCGTGAACTCACTTGTGATTGACATGTAACCTAAATTATGATTGACTCGACATTATGTCTTGGACCATTGTGATTTTGATGTGACATTTATCCAATTCGTGTCAATTTTCATTAAAACATGAAATGTTTGCAGCCCAAGAAGGTAGATTCTTGAGTCTTCACATTTTTATTAACAAGATACCTGGTTAGTTTATGACAGTTTTGTGTTTTGACAATATTATGATAATTGAATTATTCTGATGACTGAATTCATTTCAGGTTGTGAGAAATCTTGTGTTCCTTGGAAAAGTCATCCAAGGTCATCACCGTTTGTATCCGGATAAAACTTAGATTTACCAAATGGAGGAGAGATCGGACAGTGAAGATGAAAATGATGATGAAAATGATGAAAGGACTCCCAAGCTCTCTGCAGAGCAGAATACCACCAACACGGACAAACAAGGACTTGGACGTCGGACTCCGAGCCCCGCTGACTTGACTTGGTTCTTGAGGAGGATGTGTCGCATCGCTGCCTCAGAGGCAGCCAAGACACCCAAACAGACTCTGAGACAGACTTGTGTTGTCAAGTGGCTTGCTGCCATGGCAATGGATGTAGGAGGAGACAGATTGCCCAGTTATCTGAAGCTAATGATGAAGCCGATGTGTCGGGAGATCGGTGATCAAAAGTCACACGCAGGTGAGACACATCTATTGTGTGAACACTTCTACTGAACTAGTTTTTGAGGGAATATTTTAAACAATGAACAATGTCAAACAGAAACAGTAAGAAGCATGATTTGTGAATACAAAAGCTGGAAAAATGTCAATTTTAGCACGGTTTCATTCTGAATGTTCGATTACATCAGATGGTTTGCCTTGTCGGATTTGAATATTCATTTACAGTTTGAAATGCAGCTTCAGCAGCCTTTTGAGTTCTTATATTTTAAAGGAGAAATTAAAATTATACCATTAAAAATATTTTACTATATTATTCACTATGCATTCAGGGATTTTGTTGTATTTGATAAGGTGTTGAACCATAAAAAAAAAGTGAGATCTGTGTAAATTATGAATTGAAATTTTAGAAGCCACTGATTAAATCTTTTAGAAGTAGTTTCTGATATCATGTATAGCACAGTTCGTGTCAATTCACTGAGACTGATAAAGAAACTGATACTTCTTGTTATTACTCTCATTGTGAATGAACAAGTACGATTGTTGTTTTCTGGATCTACAGCGATGCTTTTCTTGATTGGTTTTTAGTAATCAGACTTTCTTGTCTTGATTTCTCCACCAGACAACGATCTTCGTCAGCTTTGTCAGGAAGCATTGGATCTCATCAAGGGCCTTGTGGGATTGGAGACATTCTCTCATGCTTATGCTGACGTCCAAAGGGTCATCACACAGACCAGAATCCAAAGCAAACAACAGAGGGCGCTACAGGTAAATTAGAGTCACTTTTCCTAGGAGCTGTAATCGAGTCAGTCACAAGTCATATCAATTTATGCATTATTTCTTTGGACTGGCACTTTTTGTCCAGGAAACATGTAAGAACGTGTTTAAGGGACTCTAGACTTGTGAGGACTTTAATATGATGATATTAAAGTCACCATAAGTCATATCAAGTCATCACAAGTTATCATAAGTCATCACAAGTCATCACAAGTCATCACAAGTCATCACAAGTCATCACAAGTCATCACATGTCATCACAAGTCATCCAGACTCAAGTCAAGTCACAAGCTATTCAAATAAACTGTAACCAAGTGAATTGTGAACTGTGAAGAATAAAGAGCACAGCAATAATTTTCAATAAGTGATTTAAATTCAACTTTTAAATGATGCAGAAAACTATCAGACTTGGGAATGACAAAGCTGTTACACAGAAACACTGTTGAAAATTTGTGAAGGTCAGTTTGGTTGTATTCATTGTTCTGTGTGTTGACACATATGTCTTACCAAAACGCTCTTGCATGACGTAAGATTAAGTCAGATTTTGCCCCTTTCCTCTGTTTTCCTCATTCATTGATTGTCTTGTTCTCCCCCCCCCCCTCTCATGTTCAGGCTGTTGCTGATCCAGTCCAAGCAGCAAAACCTAAAGAGAAGAAGCATCAGAACAAGAAGGAAGCCAAGAAGAGACGACTACAGCAGCTAAGACCCACGTACCATATTGTCAAAAAGGCGAAACTCTCAGATGGAACCTAGATGCCATTGTCATGGTACGTTTTGAATTGTGCTTACCAGTTGCACGCACATGGAGATTATTGTTTCTATTTTGACATCACTAAATTAAGCAAATTATTTCTCAATAGGAAATGGTTTTTTTTCTTCTCTAAACGACTCAGAAATGCCTCTTGATGCACCAGGAACACATTTCAGTATTCAAACATTGAGAATTTTGAGAAATTGGGCAAAAATAATCCAATTTTTGGTCAAAAATTATCATTTATGACTTATTTTGCTTAAAATATTGATGCATTCTTTCTTTGAAATGGCACTTTTTGTCCAGAAAATGTGTAAGAATGTTTTTAAGGGACCCTTGGGTGTCTTTCGTGTAATTTTTGAGCAACTTTTTTTTGGCCAAAATTGAAAAAAAAAACAAGGGGTTAGCCTTACATTTTTACTGAAATTTGGCCCAAAAATGACTTTTCTGTAAACGACTCAGAAATACCTCTTGATGCACCAGGAACACATTCAGTATTCAAACATCAAAATTTTGAGAAATTGGGCAAAAATAATCCAGTTTTTGGTCAAAAATTATCATTTTGGACTTATTTTGCTTAAAATATTGATGCATTCTTTCTTCTAAATGGCACTTTTTGTCCAGGAAATGTGTAGGAGTGTGTTTAAGGGACCCTTGGGCATCTTTCGTGTAATTTTTAAGCAACTTTATTTTTCGGCCAAAATTGAAAAAAAAAACAAGGGGTTAGCCTTACATTTTTACTGAAATTTGGCCAAAAATTGACTTTTCTCTAAACGACTCGGAAATACCTATTGATGCACCAGGAACACATTTCAGTATTCAAACATTGAGAATTTTGAGAAATTGGGCAAAAATAATCCAGTTTTTGGTCAAAAATTATCATTTTGGACTCATTTTGCTTAAAATATTGATGCATTCTTTCTTCTAAATGGCACTTTTTGTCCAGGAAATGTGTAGGAATGTGTTTAAGGGACCCTTGGGCATCTTTCGTGTAATTTTTAAGCAACTTTATTTTTTGGCCAAAATTGAAAAAAAAACAAGGGGTTAGCCTTACATTTTTACTGAAATTTGGCCAAAAATTGACTTTTCTCTAAACGACTCAGAAATACCTTTTGATGCACCAGGAGCACATTTCAGTATTCAAACATCGAGAATTTTGAGAAATTGGGCAAAAATAATCCAGTTTTTGGTCAAAAATTATCATTTTGGACTTATTTTGCTTAAAATATTGATGCATTCTTTCTTCTTAATGGCACTTTTTGTCCCGGAAATGTGTAGGAATGTGTTTAAGGGACCCTTAGGCATCTTTCGTGTAATTTTTAAGCAACTTTATTTTTTGGCCAAAATTGAAAAAACAAACAAGGGGTTAGCCTTACATTTTTACTGAAATTTGGCCAAAAGTTGACTTTTCTCTAAACGACTCAGAAATACCTTTTGATGCACCAGGAGCACATTTCAGTATTCAAACATTGAGAATTTTGAGAAATTGGGCAAAAATAATCCAGTTTTTGGTCAAAAATTATCATTTTGGACTTATTTTGCTTAAAATATTGATGCATTCTTTCTTCTAAATGGCACTTTTTGTCCAGGAAATGTGTAGGAATGTGTTTAAGGGACCCTTGGGCATCTTTCGTGTAGTTTTTAAAGGGAAAATACAACATTTGCAAACATCAAAAAATAAAACTACCAAACCATTTTGAAATACCTTGCTGGACTGTTAGTGAATGACAGTGTAAAGCATCCTGTAAAATCATGGCACCTGGTATACTGTCATTTTCAAGAAAAGTGGTATTTTTGTATCAATTTCCAACGCTGATCGGCCGATCAGCGTTGGAAAAAACTGGCTTTTTTCCAAATACTGGCCCCAGTTGACCATCGCACTTGTTTGCAATCGATTACACACCTATGAACGGGTACAAGCCAGCTAGACTGGTTCCCTGACCTTACAATTCCCCATATATGTGATTTCTTCTTAAATGGAGTCAGGGAACCAGACTACAGGAAAATGATTGTTTTTATAGCATTTTCGAACCCAAAACCTCAAAAAAGTCAGTGTAACTATATTTGCTATATTTTTCCAACCCCCCAATTCCATCCATTTCTGAAAATTACAGCAAAAGCAAATGATGTATATTCCCTTTAAGCAAGTTTATTTTTTGGCCAAAATTGAAAAAAAAAACAAGGGTTAGTTAGCCTTACATTTTTACCGACATTTGGCCAAAAATTGACTTTTCTCTAAACGACTCAGAAATACCTCTTGATGCACCAGGAACACATTTCAGTATTCAAACATTGAGAATTTTGAGAAATTGGGCAAAAATAATCCAGTTTTTGGTCAAAAATTATCATTTTGGACTTATTTTGCTTAAAATATTGATGCATTCTTTCTTCTAAATGGCACTTTTTGTCCAGGAAATGTGTAGGAGTGTGTTTAAGGGACCCTTGGGCATCTTTCGTGTAATTTTTAAGCAACTTTATTTTTTGGCCAAAATTGAAAAAAAAAACAAGGGGTTAGCCTTACATTTTTACTGAAATTTGGCCAAAAATTGACTTTTCTCTAAACGACTCAGAAATACCTTTTGATGCACCAGGAGCACATTTCAGTATTCAAACATCGAGAATTTTGAGAAATTGGGCAAAAATAATCCAGTTTTTGGTCAAAAATTATCATTTTGGACTTATTTTGCTTAAAATATTGATGCATTCTTTCTTCTAAATGGCACTTTTTGTCCAGGAAATGTGTAGGAATGTGTTTAAGGGACCCTTAGGCATCTTTCGTGTAATTTTTAAGCAACTTTATTTTTTGGCCAAAATTGATAAAAAAACAAGGGGTTAGCCTTACATTTTTACTGAAATTTGGCCAAAAATTGACTTTTCTCTAAACGACTCAGAAATACCTTTTGATGCACCAGGAGCACATTTCAGTATTCAAACATCGAGAATTTTGAGAAATTGGGCAAAAATAATCCAGTTTTTGGTCAAAAATTATCATTTTGGACTTATTTTGCTTAAAATATTGATGCATTCTTTCTTCTAAATGGCACTTTTTGTCCAGGAAATGTGTAGGAATGTGTTTAAGGGACCCTTGGGCATCTTTCGTGTAATTTTTAAGCAACTTTATTTTTTGGCCAAAATTGAAAAAAAAACAAGGGGTTAGCCTTACATTTTTACTGAAATTTGGCCAAAAATTGACTTTTCTCTAAACGACTCAGAAATACCTTTTGATGCACCAGGAGCACATTTCAGTATTCAAACATCGAGAATTTTGAGAAATTGGGCAAAAATAATCCAGTTTTTGGTCAAAAATTATCATTTTGGACTTATTTTGCTTAAAATATTGATGCATTCTTTCTTCTAAATGGCACTTTTTGTCCAGGAAATGTGTAGGAATGTGTTTAAGGGACCCTTGGGCATCTTTCGTGTAATTTTTAAGCAACTTTATTTTTTGGCCAAAATTGAAAAAAAAACAAGGGGTTAGCCTTACATTTTTACTGAAATTTGGCCAAAAATTGACTTTTCTCTAAACGACTCAGAAATACCTTTTGATGCACCAGGAGCACATTTCAGTATTCAAACATCGAGAATTTTGAGAAATTGGGCAAAAATAATCCAGTGTAATTTTTAAGCAACTTTATTTTTTGGCCACAATTGAAAAAAAAACAAGGGGTTAGCCTTACATTTTTACCGACATTTGGTAAGGTATTTTGTAAAAACTTGGTAGTTTTATTTTTCGATGTTTGCAAATGTTGTATATTCCCTTTAAGGGACCCTTGGGTATCTTTAGTGTAATTTTATGTAACTTTATTTTTCGGCCAAAATTGAAAAAAATTGCAAGGGGTTAACCTTACATTTTTTGTTAAATTGGGCCAAAAATTGACTTTTCTGCAAACAACTTAGAAATACTTATTAATGCAAGATAACCGTTTTATTAATTCTTTATCTGGTTTATACAAGCGTTATGGTACAAATAAATGATTGAATTTAAAAACGAGTTTTGAACAAGTTTGTATATTTTAGTGAGTATATTTCATCCTCATCCCCAGTGGCATCAACCTTGTTCCCAGGGCTATTAACCTCCTTCCCAGGGCATCAACCTTGTTCCCAGGGCTGTTAACCTCCTTCCCAGGGCATCAACCTTGTTCCCAGGGCTGTTAACCTCCTTCCCAGGGTATCAACCTTGTTCCCAGGGCTTTTAACCTCATTCCCAGGGCATAAACCTTGTTCCCAGGGCAATCAACAGTGTCCAAGTCTTTCAACCCAACCACCCCTTGAGCTAAATTCACTGTATTATTCATTCATAATAAAGACTCCAAAGATTGGCTTTAAATCAGTTTTACTGTATTTATTCCAGTACTTGTTTCTCAACATTAAATAAAAACAGTTCAACAGCTGTTATTCAATATCTTACTCATTAAATAAAGTCGGATAAAAATAGGTAGATTTAAATTTTACACGGACAAGTACATGTTTTGTAGCATAACTCAACTTCTGACACACCAATAAGTAAACTTGTTTTCAACTTCCGTTGGTAAAAGAATTAAGAATGTCATACAAGTAACTTTGACGAAACAAACTTGTCATTCAGAATACGCCAAATGAATATCAGTATAAAATATACTTGTTTTTTCATCATATTTGTTTTATTGAATCTCTGAATTAATCAGATATTGGAGAAGAAAAACATGTTTATCTTCAACAGGTAATAATAATTTATAAAGTGCCTTTTCCAAAGGTTACAAAACGTGAGCAAGGACACCTCTGATATCAGGTTAAAATAAAGACAAGGCGATTTGTAGCAAAATTTAATTATAAATAGCAAGGGGTTAACCTTACATTTTCCACTAAATTGATCAAAGGGTTACTTTCTTACAAACGACACGGAAATCCCTGTTGATGCAAGAGGAGATTCATTAAGTATTCATCAATAAACAACTTGAATGTATTGCACAAAAGTAAATGATTTTTGAAGAAACATTTCATTACTGATTGATTTTGTCCTATCTATCCAGGAGACGTGTAGAAACGTGCTTCAGGTTGAGCATCTTCACTGTGAGTTTGCAGCAATTTCACTTTCATTACGCAAAATTGGCCAAAAAATGACAAGGGGTTAACTTTACATTTTACCGAGATTTGTGGTCAAACATTTAATATCACTCATTACCAATCAGTTTTGAATATTTGGGCAAAGATGATAACATTGGGGGGGGGGGTTCAGTTGTGCCTGATTTTGACTGTTTCCTAGTTTTATAGACAAAGGCCTTTCCAAATTGAGAAGCATTTTGAGAGAAATGAAAAATTTCCAAAAGTAGACATCATAGGTTAGAGTGAAGCTTCATGTTGTAGCCTCATGTAGTTTGTACCTCCTTCTTGGCCAATGTCCTCCAAGATGTTTCTGCCAGAAGACGTCTTCGGAAAACCTTCAAGAAAAGAACGCAAACGGTTTTTAAGTATCATTTATAATAAAATATCTGTGGCACTTTTTCCCATATTGAAATTGAATCTAGATGTGTCAATTCAACTGTTTGCCAGAGATATATTGGAAAGACATTATTTTAAGGAAATACATTATTGAAAGGTCTCAAAAACAAATGAAAATTTGGTTGCTTCCTGCAATTTTAGAAAATTCATTTGCAAAACACCCCATCCAGTGTAGAAATGCAACTGTATCAAAATTGATTAAACAAACATTTTGAGCAGTTATACACCATTTCCATGGTCTAAAGTGCACTAGTGTTTTACTTGCCTTGGCCTACAAGAACCTTCAGGTTTTGCAAGAACGAGTCACAAGTGAAAATTGTCTCATTAAGATTGCTTCAGTCAATAATTCAACAACAACTGAGAATAGTTACCTCAGTAAACATACAATCTTGTTCCAAGGTCTCCATAATTTTGCCTTTTCGTAGTCAGTACACCTGCTGAAAATACAAAAATAAATCAAGAAATATCAGCAATGCAAATTAACAGTTGCAATATACATTGTATTTTCTTACACATTAAGGCAAGGTGTGGTTCTCAAGCGCTAATTTCTTTTTGTTTTTTTAAGAGGCTTTTTTTGGAGAAAAGTAAGCTTGGGAGGATCTAATTTTGGTGGTAAAACATTGGATTTAGATTTTAGGTTTGGAAAGTTGTTAATTAAATCAGCCAGGTTAAAAAGAAGTTTGTTCATTCTTATGCTTACCACTAAGATGTTCACTCTGCTCAGTTTTGATGAGACAATTTTCTCTAGACTCTGATGCCATCTGCCTCCAGCATTTGTGCTGTCAGATGAAATTTACCTCAAGAAATAGATAAATAAATACAACAATTTTACCAAATGTTTTAACCAGAATCGTCTTTTAAATTAAAAACAATTCTGCGGTGATGTTTGATAGATGTTCTTCAACTCTAGGTAGTTCTCTTGCACTGTTTATCCTTTTTTATTTCAACACCAAACCCTATTCCATATTCAAGAGTGCACCAATTGGCACAATGATCCAAGCATGTTTTTTTTTTCAAAGCAACAATTAATGTTCTTTCTTAATTCAATTCCTTTTGCAAATATTTCTTTTCCGGTTATTTTTTCCCATGTTCTTAATATTTCATTTTTTAAAACTGAAGCACAGTTATCTCATCGCTAATAAGATCTTATTGGATTTTGACTGCAAATTTGAATTTCTTTTCGCAAAACTTCCTCTTGTCATGGAATTGAATTTTTTTTTATTAAAGTTTTTGGTGTTTTAAGGCAATCAGCCCCTAATCTTCCATCCTTTTTGGAAATAAAATATGAATTGATGTGATCCGCGCAGTGAACATGATTCAGAATTACTGAAAACAACTTTTTGGAGCAATTTTTCAAATGGGTTTCAAATAGGATGAAATGGAAATGCCAAATTTGGACCAAAATGGTATAGTGTTCAGAGATTTATATCTTTTGTTATTAGAAAACAGATTTTTTTTTTTTTTTTTTAAAGTTAATCCAACAATGACGAATTCAAATTGTGATTAACTGATTCCTGTTCACTGAGCAGGTCAAATATCCTGGTAAGGTCTGTTTAAACAGGGCCACCACGAGAAGGTCCCAGGATACCAGCCCCAACACGCTTTCAGTATCGTCAGGCCCATTGCTGGATAAAAGGTAGGCCCCGGAGGGCCAGACACAGTTATCGACTGTCCGGTCCGCCCGCCCAGCCCCGAAGGACCAGGAAAGCACCCTAACCTATATGCGTGCCCCCCTAAGTCCATCCCCCTTACGGGTTCATGCGGTCTGATAGGAAGTAGCAGCGTTTGCCGGCTGTGAATACAGGGCCACGCCCCTATAAAGAGGGACGCACTACCTGCTCCTTTATGGCACGGCATCCTAGGGTTTCCAGGCCGCTGCGTAGGACCCACGCCCCACGTGGAAGGCGGACCTACCACGCGGACGCAACTCGCCCCTTGAATCTGTGCTGGATTTTCGCCGCACCTCAATTGAAGCACCCAGTCAGACTCCAATTAGTAATCGATACCGCCGCACCACCCTAAGCCCTAACGGCATAGGGATATAGGAGATCCCATAGCCTTATAAGTTTTCAGCGGGATATAGCAGATCCCCTGAACTAAAAAAAAACCCTATTTAGGGAGTGAAATTTTCATTTCACTAATTGGTGATCCAATTTATTTTAAAAAAAAAACATTTTCCGATGGCTGGCTGGCTGGCTGGCTCCCCGGCTGGCTTGGCTGATTGTTGTCTTGCTATCGATTCGAAGATGACAGTCTAAAATGAGGGGTTTACTTCTAAAGAATGTTTATGCCATAAAAAGGCAGTGCACAAGCTAATTAAGTAAAATTTATTGGAGCCTTGCAGCAGGGGCGGATCCAGGGGGCAAGTTTCCCACTAATAGTACTGAGGCCAAAAATTATCAAATTTTGCTTCCCATGGAGTAGATTCCCCCCCCCCCCCCCCCCCACGATTGCCACCCAAGATCCACCCCTAGATGGACACGGGGATATAGATGATCCCATAGTCCTGCTGGTGTTGCGTTTGGATGTAGGGATATACAGATCCCATAATCCATCTTGATCCTGGAGTGTTTGCAGCGTACGCTCAATTTGAGCCGATGACACATGCTCAATTTGAGCCGACGACCTGTGGAAAAACCACCACCCCAAAACACATACATGCACCACCACCAACCCAGTCATGTGGTTGCCAAGGGCGATTTCTAAGGTTACACAACATTTCATCTTTGAAAATTGATTTCTCCCGTTTCGAAAACCGTATCTTCATGAAACTTTCAGGGCTTACCTTACTCATAATGATCCAAGTATGTGCTAAAAATCGTTGTGATGTGTTCATAACTTTCGTTAAAATTGGATAAATAGTCCTGGCTAAGTACGTGCATCATTGAGAATTGTAACACTGACGTTTGTAACAGCTGTTCTTTTCAAGCCTCACGAATATTAATCATTATGGTGTGCAGCAAAATTTTGAGAAAAGCCTCCTTCACGAGTTAATTGATAAATATCACCCTTTTCGCCAGCTTCCATTGGTTGATACCGAGACTCGTGCCAAAACACGCAGAGAGACACTGATGAATATGCTAATCTACAATACGAAATTGCGTGGCTTGGCCAAAATCGGTCAACCGTAGCACCTAAGGAGCTTTGCTGAACGATGCATGTTACTTGGGTTGGCAGAAATCATCGTCGATATTTTCCATGGAGATGGTTGGTTCAAATTGTAGCACTAGCGTTTGCAACAACATATTAAGCTGAAATTCGGAATATACTTAGATGATATAAGTGTTCAACTTCTCGCGAAATAACAATTTTGAGAAATTCCTAGAGAAAAAGATACAGAGATTTGGGGAAGTTTTCGAAGGTCAGCTATACCAGTCACCAGTATTGACGTTTTGGCATCCATGAAAACGGCAATATTTTTACTGACATGAAGCTAAGAATTTCTTCTTCCATTATCATTTAACTTTTCAATCATACTTTGCATAAGAAACACAACGTTCCAAAGGCCATGATTTTTTTGTGGTGCATGAATTTCACTGCTCTGCTATAGCGTCTAAGTACTTAAGTAGATTAGCTTTGCTTCACAACGGCAGAAGCTTTGCCTTAGCAACCACATGACTGAACCCACATGGACACAACACCTATCTGAACCACACTGGAAAAATGTTATGTCAAATTCTTACGGTGAAAATAGCATTCCAATACATTTTTTTTATATGACGATTATTTTTCAATCCTCAAAACAAAATATGCTCACATTACAAGAGAAAAGTGAGAGTTAATTTTTTGTCAAATTAATGTCAAATTCTTACGGTGAAAATAGAATTCCAATACATTTTTTTTATATGACGATTATTTTTCAATCCTCAAAACAAAATATGCTCACACTACAAGAGAAAAGTGAGAGTTAATTTTTTTTCTGAAAGCATATGAAAATTTTGATTTGTTTTCAACCGTACTTTAGAGGTTTATAAAGTGTAAACCCTACTCATGAGAGATGTCGTAGAAGATTTGCAATTACATTTCTCAAGGGTGGTTTCAGTTGTACACACAATAATGGAACGGGAACAAGAAAAATCTGGCTCACTCTGAGTAATCCATCGAACGACTCCACTTGCAAACTGTACTTGGGTCTTGAGATCCTGGGTCTTGGGTGTTCACTGGCTCAATTTGAGCGCTAATGGCTGAAACAAAGGGTTAGTCCTACCTTAGTGAACACATCTAGCTGACTTGTTTCCAGCTGGCTGGCTGGCTGGCTGGCTGGCTGGCTCCCCGGCTCCCTCCCCGGCTGGCTGGCTCCCCGACTGGCTGGCTGGCTGGCTCCCCGGCCGGCTGACTGCTACCTTGCTGTTAATACAAAGAACAAAAAGGAGACAGGATGTAGAAATGAGGGGTTTGCTTAAAAGAATGGCTGTATTTAAATGCAAACTGTTCAAAACAGGTACAATTTTCTTGAAAAAGAACAACACATTTTTTGAGACACCACACTTAAATTTCTAAGGAACAGATTTTATCGACAATAATTATAGACCACTGCATTTCTTGTCATGATGAATTTAAATATACAGTACTTACATATGTAAATCATCATCCCAAATCTGTAAAAGTGCAAATATATTATATTGTATCCCATATGGGTAATGTTTAAAATGGGTCACAGCAATCATTTTCTGTTCTGAATAATTTTACGTCCCTTAATGTTTATTCACAATAGTGTTGCTTCATGGGAATTCAAAACTTCTAAAAATTGTTTTTATTGACAGTTTAACAAAGAAGGGAGCTCTATAACTTGTGACGTCAGGATAATGTTTTCAAGAAAACATTAAAATGGTATTCTTAAACTAGAAAAAAAAAATTTCAAAGAACACTTTCTTGGGAGTGACACAAGAAAATATTTCTTAAAACACAAACTATTTTTTATACATGTGTATTAAGAAATGTAAGGAAATAATTTTTTAGCAGTGTATGATCTGGCCAATTCCGGCGTGACAGACAGTACAGATTTACACTACCATTTTTCTCAAAGGCCTACCTAAGTTACGTATGAAGTCACGTAAACACTCTATATTTCAAATTAAAAAACAATCCATGAAACAAGGGGATTCAGTGGCTGTATATTATAAGTGAAAAAGTGAAAGCGTGACATACAGGACAGAAATTACACTCCACATTTTGAATATGATTTTCGTTGAAAAAAGTTCTGTTCCCCTGTTAAATTAAACTTTTTTTTCTTTTAAAATTAATCACTTTTATGCCAATAATCAGTAAACACTTTACTTAGTAATTCAAAACAGAGAACTGGAAATGACAGACTCATTAATGTTGTGAAAGACGGGATGTGACAGACGGGACATTTTTATATGCTGAATAAATGTAGGAACAAGCATTTATTATTTTGAGGACATGTACATGTGCATATGTACATGTGCATGTATAGCATATTAAAAACCAGAAGAGTCTCCAAAAATGTATGTTCTATTTTTTTTAACAGGTGATTGAAAACATTGTGACAGACGGGACAAAAATACTTAACAAATGGGTAACATGTGACAGACAGGACAGAGTTTGAGATGAATGAAATATGAGATCGACTATACTTCAAAGGATATTTTCATTTTACTGTCTAGGTGAAGTCACCTTGATAGATAATTCAAATTTGAACAAAGATCTTTTCATGTAAAAACTAAACAAGTTTTACATGTGTTTTTGTGACAGACAGGACATTTCATCATCTTTTTTTTTCAAAATGGTGCAAGACTGATGTTTCATCTTTTGGTTTGAAAATTTGTAGTGGTGGATAGGAACGACACAAGACCTCATAGTCAACCAAAAACAAAATCTTTGAAGCATAAGAACCGTAACAGAGGGGAACTCAAATTTCCATCACAAAATAGAGGAAAATGATACTTCTATTTCTCAAAACTTCAATCCTTGATAAATAAATCCAAGTGCAGTTTAAAAAAAAAACTGCTCCTGCAAGCTTGGTTTGTCTACTTTCCAAGAAAAAGTTGTAGAAAATATCCTTTGAAAATTCATCTTCAAGTCAGTTCCCTGTGAGCTTTATTTGAAAAAAAAAATTTATTTAGTTTTCTGTTTTCTTTTGGGGTCATTAAATCCATCATGAGGTGTACACTTTTCAACAATAGAGGGTCAATATTGTTGAAAAAAGAACACTCTTTTGATTGAGACCAAGCAATCCATGATTTTCGCAAGAGAAAAAGGTATGTTAATTGTGATTTCTATAGTCGCAGAAATAGGTGAGATTTTTGATAATTTTTCTTCTAAAATTTGCCTATTAGTAAAATGACAGTGATGGAGACCATATCAATATTAGGCCAAAGAAAAAAAGAAACAGTTTAGCATCTTTCCTTTTGAAAAAAAAGGAAGGAGGAGGCCCTGTTTTTTTTAAATGCCAATCCATCTCATATATATTGATATCTTCGTAGCCCAAATAGCGATATAGATCTATTACAATGTTCACCTTTTGCTTCCAAATACTGTGACATCATCAAAGTGGATGTTAGGTGTTATGAATACAAACACTTATATTTTGCATGTTTTTAAACATAGTACGTTGCTTAACTTCAACGAGAGCCTCAAAAGTTCTGAAGTGCCATGTTGATGCAGCCCTGTTGTTTAAAAAGGGTTCCAGGAGTTGTAAATCCAATTGTCGACCAGTTAGCCTGACATCACAATTGAGTAAGGTTATGGAGTCTTAGGGGCTAGGGGGGTGGGGGGCTTACGTTTATTTTGTCTAGCCCCCCCCCCCCAAAAAAAAATCCATAAAAAAATTGCACTAGCAAAATGTAAGAATGTGACATACAAGCGAACGGTCTTCCCTATTAAAATAAATAGTCGTAAGAAGGGTGCATTTGTACACTTTAAGTTAATATACAGTTGTGTGCAGTGTGTGCCTGGTTATAGGATTTTATGAGCGCTCCCCATTGAAAATATGGCGCGAGCCAACCCCCCCCCCCCCCCCCCCCCCCCCCCCCCCCCCTCCCTGATTTTTGGAGGTCTAAGCGTCCGGAGAAAATAACTGGTCTACATTTCAGCATGACTCCCTGGAAATAATTCTGGATCCATCCTGTTAGACCCTTAAAAAATATCGGCTCTAGAAACGCGCCTGCGACCATCTTACATGTAATGATTTCAAGTTGATCAAGGAGTCTCAGCATGGGTTCACAAACGGTCGATCATGTCTCACTAATCTGTTGATATTTTAGGTGGAAATATCAAATGATGTAGATGAAGGCAACCCGGTTGATATTCTTTACCTTGACTTCTGTAAAGCGTTTGACAAGGTCCCTCATGTTCATCTTGTCAAGACGATCCAAGCCCAAGGTATCTCATCTAATGTCCTGAGATGGATTGAAACGTGGTTGTCTGACCGTCAACAGCGTGTGATAATCAACAGTTGCAGCTCCAACTGGAGTTGAGTGAAAAGTGGGTTACCACAGGGCTCTGTCCTAGGCCAACAGTGTTCATCATCTACATCAACAACATCGGCCAGGAAGTTGACAGTCACTTGTTAAAGTTTGCAGATGACACAAAAGTGTTTCGTAAGGTTTTATCTGCAATGGAAGCTAACAACCTACAAGAGGATCTTAATATCATGCATCATTGGTCTTCGGAGTGGCATTTGTTGTTTAATGCTGAGAAATGTAAATGTCTTTCTCTCGGGCACCGAAATCTTGACTACTTCATGGGGGTGATCCAGTCCAATCTATATCACAAGAAAAGGACCTACATGTAGGAGTAATAATTCATCAGTCTCTTAGTGTCAGCAAGCAAGTTGGAGCAGCAGCTTCCAAAGCCAATCGTATCCTTGGTTTGGTCAAGCGTACCTTCTCATGCAAAAATGCAAGCATCATGCTGAAGTTGTACAAGTCACTCATCTGGCCCCATTTTGAGCAAATTCCCATGCAGGCAATGGAGACTATAGTTACAGAAAGACGTAGATGTCCTGGAAAGAGTTGTGCGTCGCTTCACAAAGATAATTCCAGAGCTCCAACACTTAGGCCCCCTACCGTACGAACAGAGGCTGGACAGGCTGGGTCTCACTCACAAGCCTTCAGACTTGTCGTTTCAGAAGAGATCTGATTGAGGTCTTCAAAATTGTGAAGGGCATGCAGCGACTAAGGGCATGTGATTTCTTCTCCTTCGGCAACTCAACAAGTAGGGACATCAATTCAAGATCTACAAACACATCCGGAAATTCAGCTTTTCTCAGAGAATCATAGACATGGAACAGTTTACCTCCTGAAGCTATCTCACTGAAAACAGTCAATAGTTTCAAGGGCCTGTTGGGACAAATCCTTCGACATAAAAAGGGAGCATTTATGAACCAGCGGGTAGCGCAGCTCCCTGCTCCGTCACCCTCCACGTCCCGGCAAAGATAATTGGTGAGATGGAGTACACAGGTAAATACAGTATTTACTTCCCATTTTTGTATATTGACGTCATCAAGCCAGAAATAACTTGTATGTGTACAAAGAACATTTACTGAAATTTATCACACCGTAAAAGATGCTTTTTTTTTAACAAAATAATTTATTGTACTGTAAAGTATATTAATACATTAATATACTTATATTTTCCATATTTTAATACAATACATATTAAAGGGAATGTACATCATTGACTTTGGCTGTAGTTTCAGAAATGATTTATTTGAAGGGTTAGTATATTGCAATAGATCAAATATTATTTCACAGACATGGTTGAGGTTTTGTGTTCAAAAAGCTGAGAAAACTAAGAAAAACAAAAATGTTAAGGTAGTCTGGTTCCCTGACTCCACTTAAGATGAAATGGATACTAAATTTATAGATGCCAGAAAATTGTAAGGTGGCTTGCTCCCGTTCATGAACATGTTGTAACCAATGGAGTTAACCAAAGTGAATACGTCACGCACACAAAATATGTGTTAAAGTCATTAAGCGCCTGATTCAGCCCGTGAACCAACACGCGCGCGTACTCCATTCGTTTGCACTTCATTTTCCAGTTTTAAATGATGTCACACTTCGGTAGTCCTTAGCAAACAAACTTTGGACTGGGAAAAAATGGTAAATTTGGAGTACTTAATTACATGTACATGTAGTTGAAAAATATTTCCACCATACCAATTAACAAAGCGAAATCTCTTTATTTGTCTGCCACAAAAAAAGCAGGGAATTCCAAAGCGTGCAGTTTTGGCGTTGTAGACAGGGGACGCTTCATGAAAAATCTGTGCTGTACGGGTCATGTAACTCAATACACATTTTTTTTTTTTTATAACTTAGACTTCTTGGCTTTAGGAAAATATATTTCCTTGAGCTTTTCAAACATATTTTAGCTTTTTTTTTACTTTCTTTTTTCAATGCCAATACACTTTTCGTAATTTCCCCAGATTATGTTCAGTATCCTCGTTTTGGTAATTTATACAAAAGGCCTAGGCTAAATACATGTTATACATATTTACCTAGGAAATGTATCTATCCCGATAATATTGTTATTATGATCATCCCAATCAACAGAGACAGTTTTCAAGATGTCGGATTTTACAACTTATGACCAAAAAATTCCAAAACATTAACTTTAATACTGACGACAGTGGGAGACCAAGAAAGGTCACTATCTGTCATATTTTTGATTTCTGCAGGAATAGCTGTAAAAAACATACTTTTTTTCCCTTCATTTTTTGCCTGAATTCCTGGTAAAGCAATATGTGTGATTTGTTTCGGCTGCTGCAGTAAGGTTCGTGCATCAAAGATTACGACCCCAGTGAAAGTATGTCATTTTTTAGGATGCACGCCTTGCAATATATAGGAAAATAGGAGCGCGTATATCATTGTTATCAATGTTTCACTCACCTTATTCACATGCACTGCAACACAACAGTGCAGACTGCAGATTTAGCATGATTCAACATGTTCAACATTCCAGTTCCAAATGCAAAATGTCTGAATGGAGGAAGTTAAGTGACCCGTCAAATCTCAGTTCACTGTTTTTTTTCATGCACGTAAAACTTGACAGAATCTTGTCGGGAGGTACGGTACGGTTGAAGTCACAAATGCAGTCTCAGCCGGCTCGTCAAGCAGACTCCGCTGGGCCAGTCCATGTCCCGTGCCAGTGGCGGGAGGAACCGATTCGTTGGTGTTACTCCTGAAGTCGGTAATCTTTATCTTTAGGACACCTCGAGTTCTGGTCAAAACAGTCAACCCTTTTGAGAGATGATTTGTAGGATTTTTGTAGCGCAAAATAATCATCCAAGTTGAGAAAAAATGCCCAAGTCTGTGGCGAACGTCATTATGGTGTACTACTATGTACTATTACTTTATTAGTCTGGTTCCCAGATTTTGACATAAAAAAAAACGCGGCAAGTTCTATTTCTCACCAGTGTTACGGAGGTGTTAAAAGGACAAAATACAAACTAAAAAAATCATACTTATGACTTATCATTAAGACATTGTTATGACTTATACATGTACTTACAATAATGACTTAGTATTAAGTCTTAATTATGACTTTTATCTCATAATTACGACTTAGCAATTATTCAATCATAATGACTTAAATCTCATGATTATGACTTCATATAAATTCATAATTATAACTATTATTATTTATTTAGTTTGTATTATGTCCCTTTAACGCTTCCGTAATTTCTGACGAATTGATGAAGGGAAGTTTATGTGCTTGATCGAATTACGACAGGATATATCCACAATTTGTATTTTGTATATCGTCATATACGCATGCTTCGACTCATTTAATGGCGCCCCGTTGATTCGGCCGCTTAATTGCTATGGCCGTGTCCGAAACGGGCTTCCAGAGCTACGGCTACGTCTATTGTCAGCGCGTCTCCGCGTATTTTCAAAGGGCACAGACCTAGACCTAGCTCTAGGCAGTTGATTCGGATGCAGCCATATAAAGCGCCACGTGTATATTAAGTAATTCAAATTACAGGCAACAGCGCCCTCATTCTTTGATTGGAGTATTTGTTTTTAGATATAGTGCCCTCTAACTAATGATCGGAAACAGCTGGCTTCGCTCGTGGCCAGCCCGCCGTTTGTGCCCTTAAGCCAGGCACTTAATCATTATATACACTCTTGTTTTTTTTACCGCAAACTTTTGTCAAAATATCATTTTTAAAAGCTGATCTGTCCGGATTTCGAATCGGAATGTGTTCTACAGTCCTTTAGGCATCTTTCCAGCAAATTTCAAGCAATTTCATTTTTTGGCCAAAATTGAAAAAAAAACACAAGGGGTTAGCCTTACTTTTTTGATGAAATTTGGCCCAAAGATGACTTTTCTTCAAACTATGCAGAAATCCTTTTAAAGGTGAGAGGAGCATCAATCAGCATTCAAACGCCTAATATTTGAAACATTTTGGCTGAAATCATCAATTTTTATTGGAAAAAAAAGATATTTTAGATTGTTTTTTTCCCCGCAAACTTTTGTCAAAATATCCTATTTAAAAGCTGATCTGTCTGGAAATCGAATCGGAAGGTGTTCTACAGTCCTTTAGGCATCTTTCCAGCTAATTTTAAGCAATTTCATTTTTTGGCCAAAATTGAAAAAAAAACACAAGGGGTTATAGCCTTACTTTTTTTTGAAATTTGGCCAAAAAATGACTTTTCTCCAAACTATGCAGAAATACTTTTAAAGGTGAGAGGAGCATCAATCAGCATTCAAACACCCAATATTTTAAAGATTTTGGCCCAAATCATCAATTTT